>NC_054742.1:41973723-42156223 GCF_018143015.1 Lytechinus variegatus | reverse complement strand
CTGTTAGGGCTAGGTGCCATTTAGCCTATCCGATATGCGGCGGGCTAGCAGGGAAACTACTGACGGGCTACAGCGAAGTGCCATTAACGAAGGAAATGGGCTCCTACCGCCCCCCTCCTCCCCTCCCCCATTTCGACCATCATATTTCCACAAGCAACATGCAAATATCTGATCTTCTTGAATTTTTATGCTATCTTCTGTCTCAGTGTAGATTCATTTCTGAAAAAAAATGCTGAGGTGATTATTTCTTTCTGCATACATGCAGATTCATAAATTGACTAATGGCATACCAATATGATTATCAAAATATTTATTCCTCATGATAGAGTATATAATACCACAGAGCAAATAAATGATAGACACTTCATGTCTACCTTTGCTCGTATGACTCATAATTGAAATGACAATGATTTGTATTGTAAATGTTTGTTTTAAATGTGTGAACATAATTTGTATCATTCTTTATGTTCTGTTGGAAATAAAATCTAAATCTGAATTGCAGCTACCAAACATAGATGCTAATAAAATATCATCTTGAAATCATCCAATGATATTTGGACACAGTGGTAAACTACCTGTCCTGTGCACATGACGAACAAGGAGGTCATGTGCTTGATCCCTGGTTGAGTCATAAAAGTACCTTTTAAAAAATGGGATCTTTTGCCTTCTTGTCAGATGCATTACTCACTGGAATATTGGCTGATAGCTGAAGCAGCTACCCTGGCCGAATGAGATTTATTACTATTAACTCTTGTAATTATATATTTATTCTTCTGTTAGACATGATGCTGCTACACTAAAATTCTGATCATGTCTTTTCTGACTGGAGATCAATTACACACAGTAAAATATAGAACATATTAAAATGACTAATAACCTGTATGGCCTGTTTTAGCTACACACATGTTTGCAATAAAAGAAAAATCATGCATGTAAATAGATACCCCATTATTTCCTTATGCTTTCAAAATGTTGGGCTGAATTATCATAAACAATTAATCAAACTTTGTAAAATAATAAAGAAGCAGTTGTTACAAGAACCTATGATTATAAGGCGGATCCAGGAGGGGGGAGGGGCTGAAGAGAAAAAAAGAGAAAAATATAGACAAATTGACCCTACATATAGGTGCAAACTTTTTTTTTTGCTTGTTAATTTTTTGGCAGACGAATTATTGACCTTGAATTTATGTGTCAATTTTCCAATGGGTAAAGTATGGCACCCCTCTTCAAAAATTTCCTGTAGCACCCCATAAATTTTCAACTCTTGATCTGCGCCTATATTCAAACTAAAGCTGATGGGAAACAAATTGAAAAGAACATAATTCCGCACCCTAGAACATGTTCAAATCAGTCATCCCAACAAATGCTTTATGAAACACCTCAAAGTTCCCATCAATTAAGACCATTATTTTGGCCATGATAACCAGTATGACCATGCCACAATGACCAATGACCACTGGGTAAATAGAATGTTTTGTAATCTTAGGGTCATGCAAGGTTCGATAGACACATGGCCTTCCACGTGGATCAGATAAAACAAAACATTATTTACTGTTCAAAACAAAGAGCCATCATGAGAGATTCAGATAACTCTAGACTAAAGAAGATCAGCCATGTCTCTGCAAACCATTGTTTGCTAAAGCTGATATAAAACTTCCAAAATACTGGCTAACCATAGATTAGAATAAAAGGGTAGTGAACCAATGAGTCTTGCCCGATTTCATGTTCAAGAAAACATGCAATATGATTTTTTGAACCATAGATGACCTTTGACCCTATGATTCTCATGAACACCCTTGTGGTATTACCCAAGGGTCACTTGTACCAAGTGTGATTACAACTGATGTGGGCAAAAAAGGAAATTAGAGAAAGTTAAAAACTTTTAACAAGGTGGTTCATGAAACGCGAGTCTCACTAGATTTTGTGATCAATAAAATACTAGTATGCAATGTAATCTTTTGACCTAATGATCCTCATAACATGCATGTGGTATTACCCAAGGATCATATGTACCAAGTGTAAATTGATGCAAAAAAATCAAGAAATGAGAGCAAATTGAACAAAAACTGTAAGCAAAATAATGCCCATGACCTCATATCTTTTGATCATTTTTCATTTCTGTTTGACAAAAATCGGTTAGTTTTGTAGCTTTATTTAGAGATTCAGAGACAAATTATAATTTTATGAATAAATTAACATAGTTAAAAAATTAGTTTGAACAATCCTAGAATACTCAAAGGGGAATGAAACCTTTGGAATAAATAGGCCTGTGTAAAAACAGAAAAATCAAAGAATAAGAATAAAGAAAGTTTGAGAAAAATCGGACAAATAATGAGAAAGTTATGAGCATTTGAATATTGCAATCACTAATGCCATGGAGATTCTCCCATTGGCAATGCGACAAGGATGTGTGATGTCACTGATGAACAACTTTCCCTTTGGTGGACTATAAAATACCCTCAAAATGTCTCTTTTTGCTTTTTCTAATGATGATACAAACTCTTTATCCATGATGTATTCTTGAAAAATATGAATAAGGCCCTCATGTAGAAAGAACACATGATCTATGGATAGATGTGATAAAAGAGGCAATTCAAGTGAAATATATACTAAAGTAATGGGGAGAGTTGTTCACAAGTGACATCACACATCTTTGTCGCATTGTCAATTTGCTATCTCCATAGCATTAGTGATCGCAATATTCAAATGCTCATAACTTTCTCATTATTTGTCTGATTTTTCTCAAACTTTTGTTGATCTGTTTCTTTGATTTTTCTGTTTTCACACAAGCTATCTTGTTCCAATGGTTTCATTCTCCTTTAATTATGCTGTGCATAATGTGTGTGCTGATATTTGTGAGAAAGTGCTATTATGGCCAAGATCTCGGGGGACCCAATCCAAATTAGCCCCCCCCCCCCTTCATCTCATATAGGAACATCTGACATTGAAAAATCAAATGGTGTATTTATTTAGCATGGAAAAAGGTAATGTTTATTATCTAGTTTGCTTGAAAATTTGTAAAATCAACAATCATGTGATAAACAGCAGCCCTCTCAACATTCAAGATTATTTGCATACTGTTAAAGTTCATTTCATTATGTCTTCAGATAGCAAAATATCATCTGCTTTAGGAATCTCATCATAAATCCAACCCCAATTCACACTGCAATTCATTGCTTCACAATACAAGGTTCACATTGCTATATCCAGCAAGATTTTTTGCCTGAAAGTCAAATCCATTACAAATGTATCAAAATATGTAATTCTGAGGCAAAATAAGCATTCTTTCCAAATACTTAAACTCAACCTTAATGCTTCATCTTTAATAGTGTTAATCGTGAGTCAAACTTGAAATCATACATTGGGTGAAAGCTTAAAATATGTACCGGTATCTAGCCAATCGGTACTTTAGTTTTCCCCCTACAAAAGTTGCTTGATTTTGTAATTCAATAAGAATTTTATTCACTTTGATTCAAAAAGAGTTTGTAAATACAATATCTCTTTATACCATATTCATATCAATTTCTGCTGGTATAAATGGGCTAGTTAACGAAAGAGAGAAAGAGAAATTTCATATTTACTGCCTTAATATGATGACCAAAGGTCATTCTAAAATGCTATCCTGTCTTGTTCAACAACAGAATAAATAAACTATAGAAGACATCTATCTATAGAATCTGTTTTACCTAAAAAATAAAGATAAGATAAAAATGTTTGACCTAAAAAGAGCCTGCTATCTGTCTTGAATATTCTCAATAACATGAAATCTACAGTGCTAATACAAGTTTGTAATATTGAACGGTCACACTGAAGAAAGATAGAATTCTTTTGTAATCCAGATAAGTTGATTAATTTGAAGTGTCACATCATTACATTTATCTCACATCATTCCTGTTACTGACTGAAATAGTTGTGGAAAATATTAATATCATTTGGCAAGGATAGACTTGTGTCATGACCTTTAGTGTAATGATATGAGAGATTTAGATTAAACCTCAGTCAATGACCAATTCAATTTATTAATTCCACTGTCAAATCAAGTAATGGGACCTGTCTTACAAAGAATTTTGACTGATCCAACAAATCATATGCAAAGCAAGCAACGACAACATCTCAAATGCATGTGCATTTACAAAACTTTCTATTCCTGCATGCATCATTTTTTTTAAAATCAATTAATGTGCTCCTCTTTGTTTTCAAAGCGAATTAGTATGTCTTTCTGTATATCAAGAATTATGAATTGATAGAGTTCAATAGCTGTAAATTATTGAATCAATCACATGTCTTTGTAAGATGGGGCCTCCGTGCACCCCAAATAATCTATTTACCTACCATTTATATCAGTTTTATATAAGAGTGATTATACCCCTCCAGGGCACTAATCACATAAATGATGTAATTGTCACCTTGAACCTATTTAGAATTCTATTTCACCCGACGTGCAAAGTAATTGTTTGCACTCCAGGATAGTTCTTGCTTTATTATTCTATTGAAAAGGAGATAACAGTTCTTGGAAACAAGATAAAGAAGAATGTCCTTTCCAGACACAATGAACATGTTCCTAGCATATCTGGTGTGGAATTCCCTACCTAATTGTAGTAGAAATTATTATCAGCACATTCATTCAAAATGCTGTTTAAACTCATACTTATCTTTAAGATGTAATTCTCTCCCAAAACTAATTGCTGTATTGTTTGTTTTAAGCTTAAAGGTTACTATGATTTCAAGTCATTATGCCTCACACACATTTTGTGAATATTTGTATTTTTAATTGTGGACCATGATAATTTGCTTCTTTTATATTTGCAGTCATTTGTTAGCTAGTTTGACTTTCTTAGCATTTTCTTGTATGTGTCTTATATTTTAAAAGGTGTGACAATGGCTCAGGCTTAAGCTTGATAATTATTATTAATTTCTGCATGTGTGCCTCTGACATACAATCATTCTTGTATACATAGCATTAATTATGAATATTGAACAAAGAAATGAAACCTTATATATAGAGTTTGACACACTATAAACTTGGGTTAAATTATGAGAAATCTACAGAACATTTTCACACACAATCTAAATCTCAAATATACTCAAACACAATAATGATATCTGTCGCTATTTTGTTTAAATCTGTTGAACAAAATGTGAACCAAACGATTCTACCAATATCTTCACAACAAGTGGAATGCCTCTGGCCGTCTCACCTGCATCACGCGGTTCAATATAGCAGCAGTGCTGACTTTAAATACTACTCTAACTCGCACAAGATGTTCAGTGATACATGGTTACTCTTATGTCCACTTTTTATGAACTAGACCAATATCTTACAGAGATATGATGGTTATTCAACAGATACACCCAATTCGGCCAAAGTTAATTGACCTTTGACCTTGGTCATGTGACCTGAAATGCGCACAGGATGTTCAGTGATACTTGATTACTCTAATGTCCAAGTTTAACAAACTAGACCAATAAACTTTCAAAGTTATGATGGTAATTCAACAGATACCCCCGATTCGGCCAAAGTTCATTGACCCTAAATGACCTTTGACCTTGATCACGTGACCTGAAACTCGAACAGGATGTTCAGTGATACTTGATTACTCTTATGTACAAGTTTCATGAATCAGATCCATAAACTTTCAAAGTTATGATGGTAATTCAACAGATACACCCAATTCGGCCATAGTTCATTGACCTTTGACCTTGGTCATGTGACCTGAAACGCGCACAGGATGTTCAGTGATGCTTGATTACTATTATGTCTAAGTTTCATGAATCAGATCCATAAACTTTCAAAGTTATGATGGGAATTCAACAGATATCCCCAATTCGGCCAAAGTTCATTGACCCTAAATGACCTTTGACCTTGGTCATGTGACGTGAAACTCATGCAGGATGTTCAGTGATACTTGATTAACCTTATGTCCAAGTTTCATGAACTAGGTCCATATATTTTCTAAGTTATGATGACATTTCAAAAACTTAACCTCAGGTTAAGATTTCGATGTTGAATCCTCCAACATGGTCTAAGTTCATTGACCCTAAATGACCTTTGACCTTGGTCATGTGACATGAAACTCTAATAGGATGTTTAGTAATACTTGATTAACCTTATGGCCAAGTTTTATTAACTAGGTTCATATACTTTCTAAGTTATGACGTCATTTCAAAAACTTAACCTCAGGTTAAGATTTGATGTTGACGCCGCCGCCGTCGGAAAAGCGGCGCCTATAGTCTCACTTTGCTTCGCAGGTGAGACAAAAATGCTCACAACATAAAAGAATAAGAATAGGCCTATTTCATGTGATTTGATAGATTTATTCACTTATCAATGAATATGTTCAGATCTTCAGACACACTTAACCATTGATTTTAATGAACCGACACCATCATGAGGGTGTTTACACAGTTACATATGACATCACTCATCCAGAGAGGAATCAAGATTTATGACCAAAAGACATCATGGAGGGCTTTGTATATTCCCCCTCAGCTGTCATATTTCAAACCATTCTTACATTTCCTTGCCTGAAAATGTCTGAAGCAAGGCAAAATATGTCTATGGTGGGATGGAATAATGGCTGTGTATTTCAAAGAGTAACAGCAAATCATTATACACTCCCTTAGAAAGCCCAAAACAAAGTGCCTTTACCCTTTACTCTTACTCAATATCATTACATTCAAGCATTGTAGAAGTGCATCTTGGGAATAACACAAAGTCTGTTGACAGCAAATTTAATATCATATGCTCCCAAAAATGTCCATGACAAAGTGCCTTTAATCTTATTCCATGTCATCACATTCAACATTGCAGAAATGCATGGTGTGAATAACACCCATTTGCCTCCTCAGATTGTCATTTCTGATTCGTTCCACGTTCAGTACATTAATCTTGATGACAGGGTCAGTTACCCCATTCCAGGGCTTTCACAAATTCATCTTCAGTGAATGCAAGCATTTTGGCAGCTTCAATGTGCATCTGAAACGATATGATAATAACCAAATCAACATGATAACAATTACACATATTTGTTAAGTTACACATCTCTACTTCTATACTAAAAGGAATACAAAACAGGCAAAAATGTCTGATGGGTGATTTCAAGTATGGTGTTGAAATCTGATGTTGGTGTTGTGACAACACCAACACCAGCCACAACACCATACTTGAAATGATGCTGGTGTTGGGATTGACGTCGGAAAATATGACATATTTCCGGCAGTTCGTGTTGAAGGCTGGTTCTGAATGTTGTCTGCTGAACCCAGCACTGTGGCTGGTGTTGACAATGTACGTGTACTGTAATTTCCCCATTCACCAACACCAATCCCCAGGGATTGGGAAAATTGTGATTTCAAGTTTGGTGTTAGTGTTGGCAATCTCCAGCTCGCGGACAGGTGGCAAACACGATGAAACATCCTCGTAAGATTAGCTTTTACAGTTAAGACGAGTACAAATCATTTGAGCATACAATATTTTGATGAACAGTAATGTTTACTCTTTCAAATTCTTGACTTAATTAAAGTATTGATATTATGTGCAATGAGATTTTAATGCATTTGTCTCCGATTTCACTTTTGTCATTGAGACTTCATAAGCTGAGATGATTTAGCAGCGCAGAGGTGTGATGTCATGTGCTATCGATTACGCAAACAGTATCGTTCTTCTGATCCTAGCTCAGTGTTGGAGCTCAGTTCAGCAGCCTTTTTACGCTCTCAACATGAACACTGAATTTGAAATCACCCATATGAACCAGGTGGATTTACACAGATTTCAATGGGGTCTATTAGGTATTCATTTGGCTATGACTTGGACTATAATGAAGCAATTCACATCTAATTTGGTGTGGGGGGGCTTTTCATCATGCTCTACTGAAATAAGGTAATAAATATGCTTAAATGCACAAAAATGACACTGATGATGTCATACTTTGGTACCCATAACTTCCATGAAAATGAAAGAACTCACCTTTTGTCGCTTCAGTACATCAATGAGTTTTAGTTGCTTCTTAAAACCTGACATGAGTTCATTCTTCTGTTTCTCTAAGCGTTTGTTTTCTGCAACCAGCTGTTCTACCCTCCTCCTCTCACCCTCTGATGATTCCTGTAGTCCCATACATAACAAGGATACTTTCAATTTTCTAAAACAAATGTTAAAATGTTCTATATTTTCACTAGCACCATGTTTGGTGGACACGATGCACTATCATCACCATCATAAGAAAGACATTTTAATTTCCATTATCCTGTATGATTAATACTGTTAATAAACACCAGATTGGCCTCCTTGCTAGAATTTTGTAATACATCCGTTACATAGATACATCAGCTTTACCTATCAATAACAATTTTCTATTATGACATGTAGGCAATATAACTGCACTCAATTCGATATTACATTATTTTGCACAAAGGATCAAAGTGACATTGCAAATATCTTGTCAAATAAATTCATTATTCAGATACTTATGAAATATGTGACACTAATACCATGCATCCATGTTTTAATAATCAATATTTCATTTGAGGGATAAAGTATCGAATCTCCATGAGATCTTACAAAGGGCTGAAATTGATTCAATCTCAACTATGTTCAAAGTTTGTCTTCATTCATTCAAATCTAAATCAGAAATTTATTTGTTATATTGTAAAAAAATATTGATATTATAATCCTAAATCTAGGTTTACTCATAGTCTCTTTGTGTAAATCAAAAGAGAGCTGCTTGGTCACATATACCCTGCTCGTATTTCATTATGTGTTCAGTTCCCACGGGCCATGATGCACACGAGTTGAGTTACCATAGTAATGACATTAGCATGCATTCCATTAATATGCCAGCCTGCGTTGCATATAATTTAGACTGCCATTGTCACAATATCTACACTGTAAGACTGAGATGGATGCTATAATCTCAATGTTTTGCTAGAGTCATTGTAATCTTTAACAATTTTATATAACACATACATGTATGATGTAGTGCATACATGAGGACCCCTCGGTAGACCAGCAGCACCATGATTGATGCTACTGAGTAGGGCCATCCTCCCGTTTTCATATATGAATTCAAATGTTTCATTTTATATATATTGTTGTTTGTTTTTTAACGGAAATAAATTCAATTCAATTCAATTCAATGCTCCTACTAAGTACTACGATTATAACAATGATCCCCTAGGGAAATTCTAAAGCTATATTACGAGTATATTCAACTCCAGATAGGGCATGCACTGTATGTATAATATTGACCTACCCTTGATGATGTCTTCATCCGTTGTAAATCTGATTTGTATTTCTCTACCTCCTCCAGTGCCCTATTCAATCTTACTTCCGTAGCATTCTGACTGGTAGCAGACTTCTTCTGATTTCTCTTCAATTCATCCAACTCCTGCTCAACACAAAACCAAGAATGACAAAAACTATAGAAATGTTTTTTTTTTGTTTCTGAGAAAATCCAATCTTAACCCAATACCACGCCATGGCTAGAAAATCTTGCATAATCATTAAACATTTGAATGATGGATATTTCACAAAGGTTCTTAATGGCTTGGACATTTCTTTCGACAGAGGACTTTTATTGTGATATTTTTCAAAGAGTACATTCGTTCCGATCTTTGTTCAAGAAATAAACCAAGAAATGTCTTGTAAATTGAGGCAAATTAAACGAGAGGTTCTCAGGTCATAATTGAACAGTCAATGAATTTCAAGCATATTTCTCATTTGAAACTCAGGTGCCATCCACAAAAACTATTCATAAATTTTGGTTGCAAAAAACAGCAGCTATTACTATATATATAAAATTATGTAATCTATGATGTAACCTCAGTAACAATTAGTGCCTTGGGTGCAATCATCATCGGACCCTTTCTCATATACGCTGAATTAAGCTTAGTTAATGGATAAAATCTGCATCATCCATAGTTTTAAACCACAGATTCATGACCATCACTGTGATATTCAATTCTTACCTTTCTGAGTCCTGTGAGCTGGTTCTCTAATCCATCACTCTTTCTCTTGGTATCTTCTGCTAATCTCTTATACTTATCAATCTGAGTCTGATGAGATGAGTTGGTCCTCTGTAACCTTGCCCTCTCCTCTTCAGCTTCCTTCACGCGGACCTCAAGCTTACCTAAAGATTCATCCTATCAACAACAACAAAAAAAAAAAATTGAGCAATACTTGGATATGCATTTATATAGTAGCACTTTTTCATATAATTCGTTTTATTCTGTATAGGACCTGTCATTACCAAACAAAGCCACAGCAAAAGATAAAAGACCATTTAAAGTAAAAAAAAAAAGGGGAGAAAACATACATAGCTGGAAGCACATGTAAATAACTATTAAGCCTAATAAAATACAAGCCATTCTGTGAAACATGGATATCTGACTACATTTATCTGGACCCTTCCCTAAATGACTTGTCTCTGTTCCATCATTCACAAAAAAAAATTGTAATGCTCTGAAATTATCAAAGGCTTGATCAGTTTATGAAGTGTAATAATATACAAAAAAGAGAAACAAATAACGTACAATTAATTGTAACTCTTTAGTAATTGGTTTGCAATATGTATATATCATAATCTGCTACAATACCATTAGTGGTTTAAGAAAAGCTTTGTTTTCAATCAGGAATCCCATTCAGTGTCTTTTTGCTCAAATACATTATTCTTCAGCATAGACAATACGGTAAATTGCCAATTCGTCTACCGCCAACTCGTCAACTCATGACATGGTCTACTTTCATTCAGCCTAATGCCATTCTGTCCATCAACATTACATCTAACAACCATTTGGTCCAAGCATCACTTTGTCTCATCATCATTTTGTCCATGACCATTTCGTCTTATAACCAGTTGGTCTAATATCCATTTCATTTTCATTCAGTTTGCAAAATTTAATACTTAGTCCAATTAGACCAAATGGTATATGGACTAAATGGCTATTGGACCAACTGGTTATTAGATGGAATGGCATTAGACTACATGAAAAGTAGACCATGTGGTGAGTGGACAACTGATGGTAGACCAAATGATAGTAGATGAGTTGGCAATTGGATTAATTGGCATTAGACTGATTGGAAATAAACCAACAAAACAAGGTGCAATGTGGGAGAGTCAGTGACAGATCTTGCATTCAGCAAAGCCACAAAAAGATATGGATAAGACCTTGTTGAAGACCTCTGCAGGATGCTGTTAATACATGTACCTTTTGATTGCATTCATGAGCTAATCGGTCCAGCTCTTCTTGCATGACACGAAGCTTGGCCTTCAGGAAACGAATGGTAGCCTCTGCAAAATGGCAACAAAATATAAATGTTGTGAAACATTTCATACAAATCTCTCTAAGAAAGTGTGCATTCTAATAACAAAAGGCTGGTGAAATAGTTTGCCAATAACTTGACATACTTCTTCTATCGCTCCTTGAGAAAGAATGGCTTAACAGAAACTGAGTTGGATATAGACAGGGACAGTGCAAGGGTATGTTAATCCCTTTTTTCTCAACATGACAGAAGTGCATCATCAAACAACCCAGCACACTTTGTAAACCCTTCTTACTTCATTTTGTTCTCTTCTCTCTTCTTTTACTCATTTTCTTCCCTTTTTTTAAAATTCCTTCCTGCTTAGTGAGGAAGGGGCAAACTTATGGATTCATTTTTGCCGACTGCTGACTGGTAAAAAAAAATACGACCACAAACCATACAAACAAGCATTAATTTAGCGCCTTGCTACAAAAGCATGCATGCATATGGGCTTCTCTTAATTTCAGTGTAATCAATAACAAAAATCTCCATAAATTGTGGTCTCAAACCTTTTTTAAAAATACCTTTGCATAATTGGGCCACAAGGATCTTTAATACATACCTGATCCCATTCCCTCTGCAGCTTGTGGTAGGACATCATCAAATTCTTGATCTGCTGGAGTATTTCCTTCAGAAAACTGTTTATCAAGAGCTGAGAATGTATCCGCCAAGGAGTAATCTGTCTGAACGGCATCGGGGATGGCAACATCATCAGCTCGGTTGGACGACATTGAAGTCTGGGATTTGGTCCTAAATATATGTATTACAGAATACAAACCAAACCAAGTGATTAGCGTTCCCATAGCATTAATGAGGTCTATTTTGGGTCAATGAGAACACAATTTTATGGAATGCCCATTGTTCAATCATGTCATAAAGTAAAATAAAATGAAATAAAATTTAAAAAAATATAAATATGAAATTAGATCTTTGGTCTATTATAATAAATACTTAATACAGAAAATAAAATCCAGTAATCGATACAAATGTGTACTAAAATATCTTCTTCAGTCTAGACTGTAATATTTTATAAGAAAACAACCCCAAGTTAATGATTCTAAACACTTGACAAAAACACATTTGTCCTGGCAGGTCAAGGTTTAATAAGGTGTGAGAAAAAGTGAAAAAAGAGGGGAAGAAGAGGGAAAAAAGACTGAAGTTGCAAAAGGAAATACAATTAATAGTGTGGAAGAGTAAATGTATGCTTATTTGGCCAAATGGGTTGACATCCAAGAAAAAGACCAAACTGTTCTTTTGTATGAAATGGAATGGCTCCCTCTGCACTTGAGATTATGAAAATTTGCTGATAGAAATTGGAGAAGAGCACCTAATACCATTGCAGTACTACACTTCAGTACATTTTCCATGTAGAAGTGGCCTAGTGATTTAAAGCGCCTTATGATTCGTTAAATGTGTAGTATAAGTCACAGCAGTAGTATTTGTAGTAGTAGTAGTAGTAGCATCATTATTACAACATTACCTTTCTTTATAGTCAAATCCTAATCAGAGAAATTACAACAATGGTAGTTAAAGGTCAAGTTCACCCTGACAAAAAGTTTATTGTAAAAATAGCAGAAAAAACAATAAAAAATATTGCCGAAGGTTTGAGAAAAATTCATCAAATAATTAATAAGTTATTAGAATTTCAATTATTTGATTTGTGACGTCATATGCGAGCAGCATTCCTACATAGCGAATGGTAAAAATCAATGAAATGTCATTTTCTCAGAAAATTGAAAATGGTTTTCACTGCAACTTTTGTATATCAATAGACAAATCATTTCACACCCGATTATGAAAAGAAAACAAAATTAAGTCATCAAGAACCATACAAAATTAGAAATTCATAATTTTATATTACATAACACATGGGGCAGCTGCTCGTTTATGACGTCACAAATCCAAAATTTTGAACTCTAATAACTTTCTTACTATTTAACGGATTTTCCTCAAACCTTCACCAATATTTTTTACTATTTTTTCTGCTATTTTTACAACAAAATTTTCTTCAGGGTGAACTTCCCCTTTAACTATTGAGCTATACCAAGCAATATTTTATCATTAAGATTCTGGGTGTCAAAAAACAATACATGATTAAGGTGATGAAATAAAAGAAATTTGCTTTCCCACCTTGTTTTACTTCTTGATGGAGGTCTGCCTGAACCAGCTGCTGATCCAGGTCTGCCTCTAGAGGGCGGTTTCTTCTCTGATGCTAGGTTTGTTGGTGGAATAAGGGAAGGCTGGGAATATGGAGAGAGAAAAAAAATGGCCTGAGCTGTTGAGGCATTGTGTATGCTGAAATACATTCATTTCCTGTTCATCTTTGATTACTATTCCTCCTGCACTATTTTGTGTTCATTATTTCTTCCCCCGCCATCACTACATAAACATGATAACTCCAAGAAAAAAATTCCTCATCTTTAAATTCATACAAATATTAAGAAATAAAGAGAAATAAATATATTATTAAGAAAATTTGTTGTTTACAATTCATATTGTGGGAGTTTAGTAATCTAACCAAGATACAATATTAGACTATTTGTTAAGTTTGTAAACCTATTCACAGCTATACAGTTTACATTACCGACTAAAAAATATAACTGTTAGCATATTTACCGCATGATAAACTTCATCAGTGAACGTTTTTTGAGTGACTTTCACTGACAGATGCTATAAGCTACTAGAAACCCTTGCATCTGATTGGTTGAGTGCAAATTAGTGAGTGAAAATCAATGTCAAAGGAACCCTGCTCTGAAAATCATACTCTCATGCATATACAAAATGTGAAAACTTTTACTAAAATATCATCAATAAATACCTTTGATATATCGTCAGAAACAACTGGTTCTGTGTTGAATATAGCCTGGTGTTCCTCCTCACCACTCAGTTCAAGTCGGTTAAATGAACGGGTCAAGATATCCTCTTGTTCTCTCTGTTAATAAAGGAGATACTGGTGAATAATAAATCATATTTCATCATGTTGTCATTCATGTGCAGACCACTGTATAAGTCACAAGGTGTATGGTTCTTTTAAGCTACAACAAGTGGAATGCCTCTGGCCATCTCACCTGCATCACACGATTCAATATAGCAGCAGTGCTGACTTTGAAAACTACTATAACTCGCACAAGATGTTCAGTGATACTTGGTTACTCTTAGGTCCTCGTTTTATTAACTAGACCAATACACTTACAGAGATATGATGGTAATTCAGCAAAAAAAAAACAATTCGGCCAAAGTTCATTGACCTTTGACCTTGGTCATATGACCTGAAATGCACACAGGATGTTCAGTGATATTTGATTACTCTTATGTCCAAGTTTAATGAAGTAGACCAATATACTTTCAAAGTTATGATGGTAATTCAACAAATACCCCCAATTTGGCCAAAGTTCATTGACCCTAAATGACCTTTGACCTTGCTCATGTGACCTGAAACTTGCCCAGGATGTTCAGTGATCCTTGATTACTATTATGTCCAAGTTTCATGAATCAGATCCATAAACTTTCAAAGTTATGATGGTAATTCAACAGATACCCCCAATTCGGCCAAAGTTCATTGACCCTAAATGACCTTTGACCTTGGTCATGTGATGTGAAACTTATGCAGGATGTTCAGTGATACTTGATTAAACTTATGTCTAAGTTTCATGAACTAGGTCCATATATTTTCTACGTTATGCTGTCATTTCAAAAACTCGACCTTCGGTCAAGATTTGGTGTTGACGCCGCCTCCGTCGGAAAAGCGGCGCCTATAGTCTCACACTGCAGTGAGACAAAAATCAAATTTCAACTTATTTTATACTGATGAAAATGAAAGTGATTGATATTCTGATTTGGCACCAGAGAACAGATCAGCGTTTGTGCGTAGTCGTACGTAAACTACAAACAGCTTTATGAAACAGTACACTGGTGTTAAGAGCATTCATGATTCAACCCTGTTTATATATACATTGGTTGATGATGACTCCGTTGACTATTTAAAACCACACTGAGGATATGGGGCTCAAAGTCTCCAGCGTAACTCATGTTATATCAAAAAGACACCAATAATATCATCATTCATAACCCCACACCTACATGTAGTAAATTCAATCCCAAAACCAGCATTGTTTGGCTGAAGCCATCCAAGGGCCCACTTTGTACAGACGACTGTGGTTACTTCGCCATTATTGCAGGTAGCTATAATGCTTAAGACCTGTTACCATGGTAGTTACCATAAAGTCAAAGTTACCATCGTTACACCTCTTTATAAAACAGCCCCCTGGTGGGTGTTTCATAAAGCTGTTCGTAAGTTAAGAGCGACTTTAAGAACGACTGGTGAACCTTTCTTATGTGCTAAATAATCACTATTGAACATAATGGTGAACCATCACTTCCAACAAGAAAGGATCACCAGTCATTCTTAAAGTCGCTCTTAACTTACGAACAGCTTTATGAAACGGCCCCCTGGTAGTGTAAGTATTGGTCCAAAACCAATATACCAGATGTCAACACACAAAATTTGAATCATATATGTTGAATTACTCCTGCTCACCATGACCTCTTCTGCCTCCTGTATGAGTGATGCAGTCTTTGCTTCAAGGGCAGCATTGAGGCGCCTGTATAAAAATAAACACTATTGTGACCCATACTAGCAAAAATATTATTTTTTCAATGTTCAAGTTTTTAAATTGTTCAACATGCCATAATACTACATGTGCTTTTGGTATTGCAAGGAAAGGCATTTAGTTTAAAACCCTTTAATAAAAAGTTCAAAATGATTAAAAGAATACACATACAAATACAAACAAGCCCATCTTACTTTGCAGAAAGATAGATTACTAATCTTGCTACACCGTACATGCAAACACTCACTGATTTGTACATTACTGATGTAAATAGTAAACATGCAGCCAGGATTTTCTTAAATAAACATTCATAGGTGACTAGGTGTTCAGGGGCCCTGTTAAACAGAGTTGCGTTTATACGCAAGTCAAAATATCAAGCGCAAGTCCCGGGTGAATCATTGGCTGAAAATCAAGTTGCACAAGATTTTTTGAGTTGCATTTGATCACAACTCTTTCTGCAACGGGCCCCAGATGAGCAAACAATTTTTTTTTTTAAATTACAGATTAAAAAAAATAGCCACTTAGATGACAATAAATCCCCAAACTAATTGCTTGAATTGATTTAATACAATATGTAATTTGGAATGAGCTACAGAAGAAAAAATAGCCCAATACATTGCTTTACTGATGGTCTTCGGAAGAGTATCAGAGATTATTAAGACAACTAGAGAAAAGATCACCAGAGCCAAACCTAACCACAAGATCCTGGAGGATGAATGTTGTCTCTATAGCAAGTTAGCAACCAACTTGCCAAGGCTTAAATAGATTGTTACTCTTGATGACTCTTTCAAAGCGTTGATCAATTGACTTAAACCTCTGCGAGGTAGGTCCTCCCATCACATGATGGCCCTCATCAATATTTGGCTGTCGTTCCTCCCGATTTCTTTAGCACCAAGATCAATGACAATAGTCGTAATTAATAGACTTACATATACTCTTCTTCACGGCTTAGAAGATCCTTGTTCACACCAGCGCTAGATGTTGGTCTTGATCCTGAACCAGTGGCTTTGGTTCCAGTAGCAGATCTTCGACCTCCAACAGCACCTCCAGTGGATGGTCTGCTCCTCTGTTAAGAATGGGGGGGAGGAGAATTCCGAACGATAAAAGAATGAAACTATATTAAACTTGATAAAATTGACAAAAAGTACAATTCACTGGACCTTACTCCAAATACAAACCTCCTTTGCAAGATTTAGATTGCTATAAACAAAAGAAATTTCTCTCACTGAAGTTGGTGATTTAAAAACGAATTTGCAATTATTGGGTTTACGAATGGATTGAGGGATCTACACGAGATCGGTCTGGTATAAAGAAACCTCTCATTTTTCATATATATACTAAAATATTTCTAACCCCTTCATGCACATTGGGCGTATGAAGGTTCAAAGAAATCAATGTAGACGAGTCTGTGCAGGGGCATAACAACAGGAGTATATAAGAGGGGGCATAGCACATGTCGCGTGTGGAAGATAAAAGTTATCATGAGAATCTAACTTTGAGATAGATTTTTGAAAATGTTAGATTTTTTCCATTTAATTCCTCCTAGAACATTTACGCGCCATGGTCCAAACCCTTGTTACCCCCACGCTACATGTATGTTGGTAGCCCTGGGACCTCTGGATATTAACTAATCCAATTTAATTAAAGATGACAGATTTTTTTTATCTGAGTAGCCCCCCCCCCCCCCGGATTATTTGTTTTCTCACATGACTTTCCTTCCTTATTAAATTTTCATTTCGTTTGCCTTTTTTTATGTTCTCATTTCCCTTTTCTTTTCACTTTTCCGTTCCTTCCTTTCTTTCTTTCATTTTTTCTTTCTTTCTTTCTTCCTTCCTTTGCTCTTATCCCATTTTTTTTTCTGGTGAAATCCACTCGGGGGAGGGTCAGCCATGCCCCCACCTGTTTACGCCTCTGAGATGTAAGCTATACTCATGAGCTTAATCTTCGATTTTCCAAAGTAGGGGGGTGCATTTTCTCAAGTAAAATTTGACACCCCCCAAAAAAAAAGGTTATCACCAAAAAAATGGTCATTTTGTCCCGCGTAAGATTTGACAAGTAAAAAAAAGGTGGTCACTTTTTCATAACAAAAATGATCGAGACGGGGTAGGAGAGAACTTTTCATTTTTTTGAGGTTCCAGCTTGTGCCCAGATGTCAGGAAACTGCCACTCGTTAGACCTTCATCCATATTATCGTGGTAAGTGCTTGATTTCTGAGTATGGTCTATGCGGGCGGGAGTTCCCTGGGTTACCTCGACTCGGCTGTTGCGCAACTTCACTTCCTGTTTTAACAAGGTTATCATGGTTATGGTTTTATCCACTCATCCTACGAACGAGGTTATAATATAACCTCGTTCTCGGATGTATGCCTTCCAATTGTAAAAATTTTAATCGCTTATTTTAACTAAATGTGTTTCCCAAATCAATGCGAATCAGTTCTTAATTGAACTGATTCGTTGCATCAAAATGTTATTCTGACGAAATGACATTAAAGTCATCAATACAATATAAAAAAATGAATAAAAACTCACCGATTTCTCTACGTGAACCTCATCCAGATGCCTCCATTACGTCTATGGTGTTCGACAGTGACAAATCGAAAAAGAAAAAAGATCTCACGAACCATCGAGACTCATCAACCCGTTTGGACCGCTGACCAATCGAGGTTTCGACAAAACTTTGCTCGTAATGCATATTGGTAAGGAAGTCTTGATAGCCTCAATCAAGACAAATTTGCAATTTCGTTTCGTATCGATACAAATTGATTTAAAAGCCACACCTATAGGATTTTCATTAAAAAATAAATGGAATAAAAGATATCTTACCACAAACGCCTATTTAGGGGCAGATCCAAATATTAAAGGGGGAGGGTGGGGAAGTTTCAAGTTAATGTTATTTAATTCAAATCCAAACATAAAGAATATAATTTGCTATAATAAAAACAGAAAAAAAAATTGCTTCAGCTTAATGAAAAGAAAATTACAATCAAATGAATTTTTTTCTTACAAATTATCCCATAAAATGAATGCAAAACAAATCTGTTCTATGGCTTTCAAGGGGATAAATAAAAGAAACTCAATAAAAACGACATGAAACGTAATTATGTTCTGTTTTATCACTTGAGCTCTTTGCCCCTTCATTCTTTTCATATAAACCCTTCACCCATATTAATTCCAGGGCGGTAAACTGGGGGCTAGTACATTGATGAAAACTAATATTCAACAACACCAACAACAATATGAAAAATATTAGAAAAACCCAAATGACCCTTGATAGTACTCAACAAAATGAGAGGGGTCAAGAGAAGAAGCAATAACCCCCCCCCAAAAAAAAGGCATCATATTTCCTTTCACCATATACGACAAGATACAGTTAATTATAGAATAAACTAAGCTGATGGCGCTACAACAACTATAATTAAAAAAATATCGTGTGTCAGGCAAGGAGAAAGAGACTACTATCGCTGGATCTCGAAGAAAAAGAATTTTTAAAAAGGGAAAAAAGAAGAAATATAAGAAGAAAAGCAAAGAAAACAGAAGAAAAAAAGAAAAGAAAGAAAAAAAAGAAAAGACAAAAAGAAAAGAAAAAAATATAACATGAAAAAGGAAAAAAAAGACAAAGAAAATAACAGAAAAGAAAAGGAAAAAAAAAGATGAGAGAGAAGGAAAAAAAGGAATGGAAAAAAATATATAAGCTACTGAAAATGAACAAAAGCTGTGGCAAAAATAGTCAATCCTGACTGGTTGCCAACCAAGGAAAGAAGAAGAAGATCCGAAATAGAAGCATCAACGGCATGACCGGAAACAGGTATCTGTGGAGAGAAGCAGTTTTATACAGCTCTGTAGATGTCAGTGGTGTGGTCGCTTCCGTGAGCTTTCTTTAATTGAGCACAAGAGGGCGTGTTACATTCTTTACGTCTTTACGTAGAAGTCTATGCGCTGCTGAAGACCATGAAAAATTTCCGCATACATTCCAACGATTTCTCGAAGAGCCTTCAAATAAATGACAATATAACATCGGTTGCAGCTTACATCGCAGCAACAACGGAAGGAAGATCAACGTTTGGTTCGGGTGGAAAGACTGGTAAGTCAATCTCTCTTACTTTTAATTTTTCAAAGAGAATTGTTAGTAGATCTACGCCTCAGGTACCACTAGTCCCAACCCTACCTTTTGCTGTAATCCTGTATGGCAAATGGTCGGGGACAACTAGTGGTTTTATCTGAACTTGGCCATTGAGTCCCCTGTACAGATCGCGCTAAAACTTCGGTCTCTGTATTTGGTGAGTGAACCCAACGAAGTTCAGCTGAACAACCAACATAACAGAGACCGAACCGAAGCTTTGTTTTGGTCTAATTCCTGCCTAGCCAGAAAAGGGCCCCTGGCCCTGCCACAGATTTCAAACAAAAATTATAACGTGTGGGACTGCACTAGATACTCGATCCACAAACTAACGAAGAAATCTATATGAAACTGCACAAAATACATGATACAAAGTTTACAACTTACCGCAGAAGATGGTCGTGTTCCGCTAGTTCGACTGTTTCCTCTGCTCTCCGCCATATTTAAGTCTTTTGAGAACTTATTTCAAGAGGCACAATCTTGGTCGAGTCCGTCTTGGCTTCACTTGTCACCGGGCAGCGACAAACAATTGAATGTGTGACGTCACGACGTCGAGCTCGCGATCGAGTCAGTTTGGAAACGAGGCGCCTCTTTGAAGTCACGACCAAGAAAATAGGAGGAAAGGGGAGAGAAAACGAAAATGGTTAAATATGATATCTTTTTATGGACATTATATTATGTCAAAAATCTATTACATTCCATTTTTTTAATAAATAAATGTTCACGTTTTAGCTTACTCCCGGGGCTCACTCGCAGGGTTGCAGAAATCCAAGTCTGGTCATTTGTCTCGTTACGCTACTAGCCTATATGTTTAAAGGACAAGTCTACCCCAACAACAAGTTAATTTGAATAAAAAATAGAAAAATACAAGAAGCATGACGCTAAAAATTTCATCAAAATCGGATGCAAAATAACTGAGGAAGGTATGACATTTTTAGGTTTCGCTTAATTTCACAAAATAGTCACGGTTAAATGCACATCCCGGTCGGTATTGAAGTGAGATGACATCACTCACTCTTCATCTCTTTTATTCTAATTTTCTCCTCATTTCCTCATTGTCCTGTGAAACAAAGTGTATTTTGCCCTGAACCTTTGGAACTTCTATTGTTTAACATTTCATGGTTCAATCAAGTTGGTCCTTATTGTCAAATCTGTAAAACTTGAAAAATTGTATAATTCAAACAATAAAAAAAAAGAAATAGTGAGGGACATCATCGATTCTCTCATTTGCATGTACGTGCCTATTGTGTATATAACTATTTTGTAAAAAATGAGCAAAACTTTAAAATTTCATAACTTTCTTATTTTTCATCCGATTTTGATGAAATTTTCAGCATATGCTTCTCTGTTTTTCTATTGATTCAAATCAACATTTTTCTGAGGTGGACTTGACTTAATGGCTCAACTAAATGCGTTCGATTACTTCGCTCCCAATCGGCAGCAGTTTTCTCAATCATTCTGCCCACAGCCATGCATGAGTATACTAATTTTGTGAAAGAAACTAAGAAAATCTCTTGATCTGTTAAATACAGCGGAAATATAGTCATGAAAGTATAGTATGAAAAATGAAAAGTCGGTTAACTTTTCTGCAATGCCATTATCAAATTGTCGTTATCATTATTCGCGTCCAAGCAATTTGCTTTACATTATAATTCTTCTGCATGCATACCGTTGTTTAATGATTTGAGAAGACTATTTATGGTACAAGCCAGGGGCGGAAATCTCTCCCAAAAGGTAGGGGGGACAAGGGGCTGTAAAATTTAACAAGCAAAAAAAAGGTTATCATTCCAAAAATAAGGTTATTTAGCCTAAATTACATGTTTTATTTCGATTTTGAATGATGAATTTCTTACCATCATAAAAGACCAGAAATAGTAGGGGGACATTTGATTTTGTGTCCCCCTACTATTTTGAGTAGGGGGGGGGGGCACGTCCACCAGGGATTTCCGCCCATGTTACAAGCTATGATTCATGAAAAATATGTAATCACTATATTCTTCTTTGCCATAGAAGAGGAAATAATAAAAATTACATATTTTCCTTCTACCTCCAGTAAGGTAATTCGTAGAGTTTTTTTTTGTTCAATACATTACAAAACACATTTCCTTCAATACTGCACCTGCAGCTTGATAGTCAAGCACTTTGTCTGAAATAGCTTTTTTTTCCTCAGGCAAGTGATTGCAAGTGGCTCAGTATAATAGCGGATTGAAATATATAAATGTAATTACTCAGTCTTCAAGCAGTTGGTTCATACTTCTCAGATTGAAATCCACAATTGGCTAAATTAATTAAGTCTACTATCAGTCTGGTCTTATTGTCATTTGGTTTACCACCACACTCGGTAAACACTCATTCTCATTTACAATCAGTGGCGTAACTACGGGGGGCATGGGGGCTCGTGCCCCCTCACCAAAATCGGCTGGGGAAAAAAACGTGGAAAGGGAGAAAGAAAGAGAAACGTAGTGGGAAAGAAGAAATTATTGTTCATTATAATGTTAAATTGTATTATACTTATGTTATATTACATAATTGCTCAGGGCCTATACGTCTTTATTGTTCCTGGTGCTTACATTGTCTGTTTAAAGAGATATATAATCCTGTGTATGAAAACCTGCCGTTTTCAAGTCAATCTACGCCACATACATTTCCTCGCAATGCGATTTATTATTGTTTCTTGTAATGACATATGCTACTTTTTTATGTCTACTTAACCTTAATAAAAAACATTTCATGTCCATGCTTATTTTCACATTAGTGGATTGGTGAGATATGTCTGCTCTTCATGAATTCCTAACTGAAATCAGTCCCTTTTCTGATCTGAATATCATTTTTTTAGCTCGCGTCATTTGGTTAGTGAAATACGTATGGCCTTAGTGAATTCCTACAAACAAGCCTTAGAATGTCCTCTTGAGTTCTAAATTTCCTAAATTTTCAGCTCGCTCTTCGCGCATGCAATATTTGATGAGTGAGATGCGTATGATAATCATGAATACAATTACTATAAAAGTGTTTCATGTGTTTAAATGTAATTTTAGGAAAATCAGCAAGCGCTTGGCATTCGCATTAGATCACTGTGGTGAGATATGTATACCCTTAATGAATTCCTAAAATATATTCCTTAAATTGTGCCTATTTGGGGTCAATATATACACAAATTTCAGCTCGTGCTTCACGCAAGTATTGTTTGTCTAGCAAGACTGGTACTATCATGATTACAACAATTTTCCTATAATGTCCCTTTTTAGGTCTGAATATAAAAAACTTCAGCTCGCGCTTCGCACTCACAATATTTGATAAGTGAGATATATATCCATTTAATGGCACTCTCCTTAAAATGTCTTCATTAAGGTTGAGTATACCTGGCATCTGAGCGCGCTTCGCGCGCTCACTAAGTGACTCAAAATTGCTGGTGCCCCAAACGCCGTGACCAACGGTATGCCATTGTTTATAATGATAATAATAATAATAATAATTCTTAATTACCCAGCCGGTGTAGCCACTTCAGCTCTTAATTGTTCTCCCAACACTGTGAAAACATTATACCCCAGCTCTATTCTACGTCGAGGGCCTGACGTGGCCTTTAGTGCCTGGTTATCGTCCTCAAAAAAATAAAAATAACCATCTCCGACATACTAATAGATACCAACAATACAAATGTAAAACTAATCGATCTCGCAATAGCCCCATCCCATATTTCATAGATCTCCTAAATAAAGATATACTCAATCAATAAACTGATTCCTCATTTGAAGCAATGCTATAAACATGTTTACTTGTAATATCATTTTTTTTAATGAATGAGGAAATCAACACATGTTCTTCGATATCCATATACTTTTAATGATCTTTTACAGATTGCTTTTATTGTTTTTATTATTCTAAATCTACCACTTCCCCAATATCTTATATATATGTTTATTTCTTGCCTCATTATCTGTAAACCTGAGGCGTCGATCCAGGGTGGGGGCAGGGGGGCGATCGCCCCACCAACGGAAATATTGGGGGGCAAGCGTACTGTTTTGCCCCCCCCCATAATCCGTAAGTGTGAAATGAAAAAATAAAACTGTAAAGTTACACAGAAATTGGTCAATTAACCAAATACAGTAAATAATTTGGTTTTTACATCTGAAGTACAATACAAAATTATGATTTTCCACGCGCTCCCTGCGGGAAACGATTCCATCTATAATTGGAACTTTTGTTAGGGTACATTTACGCAGGACTTTCTAGGCGTTCTTTTTTGCCAATGAATAAACAAGAAAATGGCAAACGCTATATTTATAGGCGGATCCAGGTGAGTTGTGTATACCTCTAAGTTTTTTTTAACTACTTGATATTCCCCTTTTCATGACAGTTTTATCATAAATTTCTACTCGCGATTTGCACTCGCATTGATGAAAAATATATGTACCCATTCTCCCTATTCATAATTTAAAAAGTGTTTTAAGTGTCCGGTTTGCAGGTCGTAATATCAACAAATTTTGCGCTTTCATAATGCTTATTAGATATATAAATAAGATAATAACATAACCATGAATTCCTAATAATTACATTGTTCCTTTTTCAGGATGGAATATCGACGAGTTCATCTCGAGTTTAGGAAAGGGAATAGGAAGGTATTCATTATTTTTATATTATGACAAAATGTCCTAAAAGTGTACTGATCCTAGGTCAAAAATAACAAATTCTGCTCGCGCTTCGCGCTCGCACCGTTTATTAAATGCTCACCGTAACCATTTCACAATTCACCTACACAGAATATACCCAATTACCCATCCTTTTCATGATCTACAAAACATGAATAAGTGCCAAATTTTTAGGTCTAAATCTCACTTTTTCCCACTTCGCTTTGCGCTTGCATCAATTGTTTAGTTATACACACCCTGTTCATGATTACATAAAGTGACTGGAATGTCTGGTTCTTAGGTCGGTGTGACAAAATTTTTCAGGTCGCGCTTCGCGCTCGCAGTAATTTTTTAGTTACATGTTTATTCGCATCTTGTTAAGAATCACAAACATTGCTCAAAGTGTTCAATATATAGTTGGTAAATATGGAGTCGGTGTATAAAGTGACAAAACACTACAGGCTCTACCAGTTGGTAAAGTGCTGTATAATTACTGCCCAGTCGGCAAACTTCAGATATGAAAAGAACAGAACACAAGAAATTAAGACTGGTAACTCATGCGAGCTTCGCGCTCCCAATAATTGTTTGGTTCACAAACATTGTCCAGAATGTTTAATTTTTAGGACAAAATGTGTGAAATTTCCAATACGATGTTTGGAGTAGCACTCTTGCAAGTTTAGTTGATACACCTTGTACAGAAGCTCAATTAAAGCTTAACAAATCTAGGTATTTCAAAATTTGCCATTATACTGCAAGCTAGCAACTAACACTTACCAAGGCACCGTAGTTTTTTACAGCATCTGAGGGGGCCACATCCGCCATAAGGCTCCCCCTTTGTGACGTCGGCGCCGGTTGCGCCTAATTTCGGCAAATTTAGCTAGTACCCCCCCCCACACACACACAAAAATGATTCTGGCTACGACACTGGACGTTAATCAAGCTAAATGATTTTTAGACGATTTGATGGAGATGTAACATGATTAGACCATAGGGAATCAGGAAAATCTGCAAGGCAATATATAGTTCTTGTTTTTTGCAGATCTAAAAATTACAAAAAGTAAAATTGAAAAGACTAAAATACTAAAAACAATCACCGGCAAACTTTCTGAAAAGCCATCAGATGTTTTAAACAACTTTGTTTCAGAAGAAGGTTTTGATGCTGTTAAAATGGTATGAGCTTCATCGGCTTCTTGATTTACTGTACGGTTTCTTGAACGTTAACACCCCGCAAGATGATAGTAGAAGTGGAAAAGAGAAAATTAAGCGGAAATACCGTTTTGCATGAACTCAAGTGAAAACGCGCGTAAATACGGTAGCAAGCCAGAGAGCGGAGATTTCGAGTTGGGTCGAGACTTGGCGTCGATTTCTCAAAACTCATTCTCTATTCAGTGTTTGCGGGGGGTAAACGTATGCACGTATATGGCTCGAACTTTCTACCAATACAAACCGATGGTGGGATTTACCAACGTACGTGAACTTGGAAAGAAGTTGTCTTTCGGATGATTGTCCTCTGTGGACCAATTGTGTACAATATAGGGGAACTGTACAAACATGGCGCCAAACATTTTAAACTGGATCTTACTATTTGTTGCATTGATATTTCTAATTGAGGTGGTAATGGTGCATGGAAGAGGAACCAGGGGTGCAGCTACTCCTATTGGATGCACGTGAGTTATTACTACTTTATATGATTTATTATTTTATCATTAATTTGGCTGAATAATATCAATTTCACAATTATGCTAAGTATCTAATGTTTTTAATGAGTTTCAGAACTTCAGTGTACAAAGTGGTTTAATGTAGGCCTAATTCTTTTCACCCGAAAAGTAGTACCTGTATGCATTTACACGATTTGTGAAATAATTGAATCGTAATTTTAGCATGTCTAGTTTAATTTCAATTTCAACAAAATAATAACTCACATTTTACATATTTTGATTGTCTTTTAAAATGCATTGATCTGATATTAACGCAAAATTACTTGTAAAAAGATGCCCTAATTTTTATTTATATATTGCGATGTTCATTTTCCGCATCGCCTTATAATATTTTGTGCAAATTCATAAACAAAATCTGTGAAAATTTTCTAAGGTTATTTTTAAAGTGTCTATAACTGTTATTGATATGTATTATTTTTTTCATTCATCACTGAGTCAGAGTGAGAGGGGGAGGAGATTGAACGAAAGCACATAGCAAGTGACATTTTATTTTTTACTGATTTGTTTGTTTTGCAATTACAATTATTAATTCTTATAAGATTTGAAAAGAAAACAATAATTGCACTTATTTGGCGTATTAGAATCACGTTTCACTCTCCTCTGAATGACGGAGTGCAAGGAATATTGCTAGTTATAATATAATTGTAATCCTTTGCCATTTGTTGTGATTTCCATTACGCGGCATCATTCAAATTTACGTGAAATGTATCATGAATATTTGAAGGTACCATAATTGATAATTTGATGAAAGGAGGTTCAATGGCTCCAGGCGACGGGCCTTGATTCAAATGTATTGGCCTAATGGTCATATATTAATCTAGAAATTTGATAAGTGTATTTTTTATTATAAAATATAATCCGCTTTTCTAACGCTACAAATGGGACCGACGTGTCTAAGCCAATAAGTGCTTTACAGATATATCATTAGCCCGGTCATCGGATTCAATCAGTCGTTCCCGCACACAATGTGTGCACATCCTCCACTCCCTGGGGAGTATTCCAGTCAGTCGCCGGTGAGGCGCACACAGCACTGGACAAGCTACAATGACCTTTAATTAACTGACTATACTTGGGTATGAACTTACAAACTCTTACCCCTACTTTTTGTTAACAATGACAAGGATAAAAAAAACTTAGATTTTTAAACATCAACTTTTACTTGATTTTTTATTTATTCAAAAGAAATATCATTATTGAAAGTGATATTGAATCTCCTTGAATAGCTATTTAATCTGTGAATGATAGCTCTATTTTTTCGTCGTGTACCTTCTGCCTTGATATATACCTGCACTTTTCACAAGTCAATCAAGGACATCCGGTCCACCCATCTATCAAAATATAGCGTCTTTAAAAGCCAAGTCTAACCCAACAAGGCAAGCACGAAACGAGCATAACGCACATCCACTTTATTCGCTATATTTTATTTGGTATTTTATTGTAGTTATGTACTATCAAATGTTTTAACGGTTTCATTTTTTAGCTTCGGTGACAAATAAGCTCTTCAGTGAGTCACATTATTATGTTCTTCATGACAAATCAAGTTTATATTATTAAAAAATTGAATATTTGACAATTGTAATATTGATAATAATAACAGCAATAATACTTATACTAATAATGATATCAATGATAATTATACTAAAAATGAGTGCGTCATACATAATGTGCATCGTTTTGTTGAAATAAGCGAAAATTGAAATTACTTCTCATTTAACATCCGATGATTTTTTTTTGTTGTGTGTTACTAATTTGTTTGATATTTTTCTTTTAACCAAATCCAATTGCTGTTAGAGCTTGGCCTTTAAACACTATATCACGCGTTCACGTTTATCTTGCAGGGCGTAAGAATAATGTACGAGATCATTGAACGCTTTCCTTGGAGATCATAATGTCATCAATCTAGATCCTAAAATGTCAAACATTAAAACAACCATGGGATATCACGAGAGATGTATGGTTAGTTTTGAAATCATGTCAATTGATTGGGTTTTTTTTGGGGGGGTTGTTTTATTGCGTTCAAAGCTGTTATCCTTGAACAGGAGGTCAACATAAAAACTATAATGTTACTTCAAGATATTTTATTGTCGAAAAATAACGTACACATGATTTCTACTATTGATCGATCAATATTTTGAAGTAGATCTGGCTCTTGATTTTCAATCGTTGGTTCGAATCATACATGTATAGAGCGTTCATTTTCTTCAGCAAGAATTCCATCTATAGACTGTATTCACTGTAAGCTACTCATGGCGGATCTGAAATTGCCCAGAGAGGGCACTTTCGCCACAAACAGGACAGAAATACCACCAATGAAGAAAAGATATCACCAAATCCTTAAAAAAATACCAGCAAAAAAGACCCTTAGTCCCCCCCCCCACACACACAAACACAGACAGACATGAACTCGATCAGCGCCCTAATCTAAATACTGCACTCAATTTTGCTAGAGTAGGCCTGTATTATTCAAAACGCAAAGTGCATATCACTTTGTGCCTTCTGATTATCATTGGGTGCTCTCCGTGGGCTACACATATTTAAATCTTACAGTAAGTAAAATATATGAAGAAAAATATGAAATATTAACAAATAAAATGTCTTCGAAATTTATAGAGATTAACTTGATCTGTTTCAAAATACCTTTCACATTGGTTAATTATTTGTGAGGGTGCAAAACAAATACATCCTCACGCTTTACTAATCGTTAAAAACGGATATAACAAATTAGAATCATCTATATTCACTACGGGAAATCATCTATAATGTGTGAAGAAATGTTTGAAGAAGAACTTTATGGAGTGTTGGAATCCCGAGTGAAGGATCAGAGAGCTAAACATCACTGGCCTCTAACCCTTGATCCATTCTGATGATAGCATCTTTATCCTGCTTGTCTACGGGCGTCAAGGGAATTAAGCAGAAATTCTCGATCTATCTTGCCATTTTGTCATAGAAGACTTCCCGTATTATCGAACCATCTCTTTTATGTATTATTGTACAAGATTCACAGAGGAAATGAAATGTCGAATGTTGATATTGTTGAAGTTATTTTACTGGATTCTTTTTTTTGTTATTAGTCATTTACATTCATTTTATAAAATAAATCTATTACATCATGCTTTTCAATTGATTTTTAATACACATTGATTATACATTTATAAATTCCTAAACTTATATCAATATACTGTATTGTCGAGGAGGCGAACAATCAGGAGAGGGGTGCAAACAAATCATCACGTCAGAACCTTCCTACCTCTACCAGTTACATCCCTGGTGTATATTGGTTGCCATAGAAACCTGTAGATTTGAAGTTTAGGCATTGGAGGAGGCGAGGTTCCCCCTCTCCCTTTCCCTCTTTTCGAATCCCTATTGTAATTTTGCTGGAATAAAGACAAGTAAATCTCATCAACTTTACTCGGTGAACCCTGGAGTGAAGAACGGATGACACCCTGGAAAAAAGTTTGGGACACCTCTCTGAAATTGTGCCAAAACGTAGAAATGATTCTATTCTTGGATTTATCTGAGTCATAACCAGGGCATTCAATGTGCACGAATTCTCATTTAATATCTTGCAAGGTGAAAATGCAAGTCCTTCCAAGTCTACCTTTTTAGGAAACAAAAATCATTTAAACTTTTATGATTAAACCTTTACATATAGTTTGACCCGAGTGTGAAAAAATAGTGCCCCTTCTGAATCATTGGGTAACTGGGTTACGAGAAAACTGTTGAGGAAAACATTAACTTTCTTAAGCTACATGATTCGGGAGTTTGAGAAAAAAGTGCAAGTGAATAGTTTGATAATGTGGGTCATACCTTGTGACATACAAAATAATGAATCATTGAAATGTTAAACAAATACGCAAAAACAATTCAACCATCTCAATAAGGAGGGGAGATGCCCCTTTGTTTTTCGTTGGGGTCTATACATACAGATTATTCGTTTATGCGAGTATTCGCATTGTCAGTATCGTGAAGAGAAAGAGTATTGATTTGATTTGATTTGATTTGTATTGTTTTAGTAATTTATTTTATTTTTGAGACACAATCTATCAAGACATTAAGTGATGCGGTGGCTTTATTGTGACGTGACTATGACGTAAATGCAAACTTGAAGTTAATGTTAAAGTTATGTAAGGGAACTATCAGAGTCAGGTGTCTATAAACAGATATAATGAACACCAACTGTTCCCACATAAATTTAACCGCTTTCTCTCAAGGAAATTTCATGAATATTATAAATTTCAGTACTTCTCAAGAGATTTTACCCTTCATTAATATCATAATAAAGGATAAAAACCGATTCGTTTTATTATAGGGTTAAAATAATAGGAATTGTCCCCATAAATTTCTATTCGCGGACTAAAAGGGAAATCTTTGGTTTATTTCGGAACTCATTAGAGCAGACATGGGACCGTTGCCAGTTTGTAAGACGTCTGTATATCCTAAACTCTCTCAAACTAAGAAACCGCTTATTTCTTAAAACATAACCCAGTACAGCTTAAATGAATAAAGTCGGTTCATTGTTAAGCTATTTTTATGACATAAATCAATTTTATACGATATTTCATATCGCATGAGCTAGCATTTCTTGACCCCAAATAAGATGTGGGTCAAGAAAATACGCATTTTCCTCATGTGACTAATATATGGATTAGAAATTTACTGTTAAATAAATATTGTATCTGTTGTCTATTGTTAAATGGAATAAAAAATGTCATTTACTGTGAAAGAAAGAAAATGTCTCGTATTCTGGGGAGCATGGTGTGAAATAAATAAGCAGTGATATTCACTGCCTTTATTGGATACAGCAAATCCTTGCATTTGATTGGATGGGAGCAATTAACCCTAACCCTATATGGTGAAAAGTTTTGTTTTTAACTATAGATAGCAACTATTTCAATTTATCAAAATATTTTTCCCTCAAAAAAACATTGTTTTGTTTAAGACATGAACATATAGGTCAGTAAACAGTTCTAATAGTCGTACTTTATTTTGAAATCTTTTGTGAAGATAAAATATATATTAAACCAACATAAAATATTTAGGTCATGTATTTCATTATATGATAAGACCAGTCCGTAACACGTGCGATAAACTCACATGTGCACTTTGTTTATGTTGCAAAGGACAAACCAAGAGTTGTTACAGGTAGAAAATGCAAGCTGATGCAATCAAAACATGATCATGTACCTCAATAAAATCTATATCAATTTTATGATGTTACATGATAAAAATTTCAGTTCAAGATACTCAAGTAGCAACTTTCTTTTCCCATTATCTCTTGAATACATGTAGATTTCTTCGTTCATTTACGACCCCCAAATACGAGGTTACACTGGCAATGTTACCAGCATAAATCATATATGAAGTGATGAATCATGATTCAATATTATACTGCACGAATGAACGTAATTACTTTTAATGTTCTCCAACTCTAAAAACCTTTTTTGAACAAAACAATAATGCATGGTAAACAATAGCCGCACTTCTTTTTGTAGCACTTAAATGTTTTGTTTTTCAGGTTTTTATTCCATTTGTTATAATCCAAGTATATTTTTTGTAGGCCTACCTGTTATTTAACTCACAAATTTCTATGAAAAGGCAGAAGAATATAACGTACATATTCTACACCACAAATTGCAGCGCAATGACAATTTTTTCCGATGTTTCTGGTTTTATTATTTGTTTTATTATTTAATAAATTGCCATGACTATAATACCACTTACCATGCTTACATTTACAATTTCTAATCACTTCGTGTACAACATTCACAGTTTAGCAGATCTACATTATGCCCTCATACTCGCTCAAGTGCAGTATGTACGATATTGATAACAATCCAAATTCTGTAATTGAAGAATAGCTGTAATTTTTTTTCTCCATTTCCTTCCAACTATAATAATTCTGACGTTTCATGTGATAATTAACGCGACATTGAAAATGATTGGTGGATAAAACAGCTGCATGATCGCTAAAGTAGATTGATTTTATTCTTATTGAAGACTTTCTCTCTATTACAACCCTATATCTGATTATGTATTTCAATTGACATGAAACTTCTCCTTATACCCTATATACTCTTTTATACCACAGATCCTCTTCATAATTCCCCTCACACTCCCTCTCTGTCTCTCTCCTCTCTCGCCCCTCCCCCTTTTCAAATCCCACGTTAAGATGCTCTTGCTTTAAATCAGGGCAGCGAAACAGGGGTGGGGGGGGGGGGGGCTTCTGCCTACACTTTTTTTTACAAAACCGTTTGCAAAAACGTAAAAATGATTCTCCGAATGTAATTTTTTGCATGGTCAGAGCCCTCACTTTCAAAACCATTCCACGGCCTCTGAAAAAAGGGATTTCATATCATATAAATATTCATTTACTTACATTTCACTTTTTTTCTTCATATTTTCATACAAAATAAATTTGTCACAAAGAATGTAAAATGCATACGTCCCTATAAAAGCAAATGTGTTTGGCAAGATAAAATAGTCATGCATGTTGGTTGTATTGGGGGATATTGATTGGAATTTACGTAAAAATGATATCAGAAAGATTAAGCCACACAAAATAATATACTTAGTTGATATATGTATTATTATTCATTGGAGATATATACAGAAACATCTCCTGAGATGTTTACAAACTTAATATACAAATCATACAAATAACAATCACCGATGACTTTCAGCGCGGGGGGTGGAAGGGTGGTTTGAGAAGAGAATGAAGACGACCTTAAAGGTGACGTCATTTTTTGTCAATGAAATAAATTGGGTATTATGGTTCCACGGCATGCACATCGCTCTTTCACACCTTTTCTAATTCATTTCTCATTTCCCCCTCATTTTTTTCATATTTGGTGGTCACCCCCACCCCGTGGCGTCGCCCCTGGGTGTGTACATGTATATCCGTGAAAGTGTAAAATCTTCGATGCTATTTCCTTTCTCCTGCAAACCCAGCATGAGGAAGTTTGTCATCGAATTTCCAATGGAAAGTCAATTAATTTTCTTGAATCTCTTACTACTTCAGGAAGAATAACATAATTGGGAAGGATGTGATTTTTTCATAATAGTTCTGGCTTATACAAATCGGAAAAACGTACTGGGGGCAGAAAGATGGATGACTGACTTAATAATGGGCATGGGAGGTTTTCATGATTTTCTTTAGTAAGGTAATTTCATAATTTAATGACAATGTAGGCTTTTGACGAAAATTACCAATAATTGTTGATTTTGATATCCAACCAGCATGCCAACAAAGTGTCACCTCGAAATGGAAAAACTAGCCTCATTAAAGGGCAGCAACAAAGTTAATTTTGGGGTCAAAGGGAGGGGGTCGAGCCCGCTGTGTACCCCTTCCCCCTGAATCAACGCCTTCTCATAACAGATGATGAAGATATGCCATGTCATTACTAGAATTTATTGTTGCAGTATGATTTGGACTTGTTATCTTTTTTTCAACAAAACAAGATTAATCTAGATGGTGGTCAGCCAAGAGCAACATTTTCTACCCCTATGGCTCTGGCGTTTCCTCCCAGCATCTGGTCCTTTGAATTCTATATTAAACTCTGAGCACTATACCACAAATATAATCTAATAAATGAAACAAAACCGCAACATAGAGTGTAGAAATCATTACATCAGGAATGTTGCCTTCTCTAATTCCCTGTATGAATGTATGTTTACACGCTCATTGATACCGTCCACATTCGTATCAGAATAGCAATAATACTTTCCAACCAAGTACATGACCATCATGATGCCATCATGACCAAAGTAAAATATTCCTTCAGTATTCAATATTCATGACAATGAATGTAATTGATTACAATAATTATAGTAATGTTCATTCAATTTCATAGCAAATGATAAATCGCAGCGGCGTCTCATTTTGCTTTACATATTATTCAAAATTATTAAGTAAAATGTGTATACTAATACTTTCGCTGCATGACTGAAATAATTAGTATATATGTAAAAGTTGTAGTGTACACCAACGCCTCGATGAATGAAGGTGTGAATGCTTTTTGAACTTTTTTTGAAAATATTTTTTTTTCCGTTTAACATCATTCTCTCCAGGTTTAGAAATAGAATAGCTGTATTTTAATAATACCACCTTGTTTTATGTTGATAAGTCTGCGGTTTTGAGTAGAACATTGCATACTCATGATAAAAATAACGTGAGTTGTTTTATTAAATATCCAGAGAAGAATAATTATATATATTTCCTTCTCAATGATTTGCTATTACCTTTGTCAATGACATGTTCTCTTTAACATAATAACACGTATTGAATATTGTGAATAGGCCTATTTTATCCTCCAAAGGTACAATATGATACACTATAAGATGGCTAAGTAATTTGCAGCTTGCTGATTGGTCAAAGCGTACCACGTGATCATTCGCCAAAAGTGTCTATCCCTGCACGCCCGTGCAAATTTCGCGCACCCAAATTGTCTAACCCACGGTAAGTGCAATTTCAAAATTTTTGATATTTGATTTAGATCTATTTCATTATTTCTTTCTCATATAAAGTGCTTAAAATTGCGATCGAAATTACTTAGCCATCTTATAAAAGGAATAACGCATTTTACCCGTCGTTTTTCAGCGATATGCAGTGCACTCGAGGTTTCTTCTTCGCATGCACACTCCACACTCGCCTCCGGCTCGTGTGGAGTGCGCATGCTCAGAAGAAACCTCTCGTGCACTGCATATTCGCTAAACAACTCCGCGGAATGCGTCATATCCTATACTATACATGCCAACGCTTTTCGAAAAGGCTCATTTTGATACTCAGCAATTTTCTGAGACCCACCTTTGTTAAAACTACACACGACTTTTAGGGGAAGTTCAACATTGAGTGATGGAACTCTTAAGCGAGCAGAAATATTTCTGACATTGAAATTACACGTTCTATATAGCGCACAATTTGGTTGGTATTTTGTGAAACTTTCAAACAAATGGCAAAGAATGTCGAGTTAACATTTTTGGAAAGGTCGATGCCCATATATGCGTGCCCTAATTATGTTAACATGCATTTGGATGTAACATTTATCATAGAAACTTTAATAAAGATTGAAAGAATATAGGGGACATTTTACACTGCAAAAACTCCGGTGTTGATTTAACACCGGAGTGGACATATACATGTATATGTCCACACCAAAGAAGTATTGAAACAACACCAGTTTGGAATCAAACCGATGCTGTTTTAATACTAATTGGCGTTGTATAAACACTTATCTGGTGTTAGACCAAAACGAAACTGGTGTTTAACACTTCTGTGGTGTGGACATATATAGATTCCGGACTAGTGTTAAATCAACACCAGAGTTTTTGCAGTGCATGGTATCTCATCTAGCACAAGAACGGGTCGAGCAACAGTCGAAAAAACAACACACATTTAAATTACGAACAGCATCATGAAACACCCCTCTACCAAACTACTTCAGCATCTTTCAACCATATTTAGCGGTGACCTCATTCTTAGTGATAACGAATTTTAATTGGTGCCAGTCGTCTGATGATTACACCAACATTATGGCCTGATCAAATAATTCATTTCATATCTTAATTTCTAATCTCTAAATAATCGTAAAAAGGAGACGAGCCTCTGTTTTTAATAAAGTATTGCAGAAATGAGAGAAATGACTCATTTTGTCCACGATTGATAATGACCTACAAAGTGATGCATTCTCTATTTTTATTATGACTAATAATGGCATCCGATGGAAAGGTCTTCTGTTATGACGAATTTATCCTGATTGATTATGTAATCCATACAACTACTTAGCTTTTTTCATTTGGCGCCAATTGATTTGAACTGAATTCAAAATACCGTAGTGTACTGTATCATTTTATCAATGTTATGTTTTGTACTAATGTGATACAATTAAAAATACTACATTATTTTTGTTGAAAGCTTGAAGAATATATGTATAGATTCTTTGACACACCTTGTGAATGTAATAGGTATATCAGTACGAGAGCGAAACATAGCGGGTTTGCCCATCTCTTCTTAAACTCAGACCACGTTAAAAGAATTAACCAACCCCCCCAAAAAAAAAAAAAAAAAACACTAATCTGCGATTTTCGTTAATTAATTACAACAGAATAGTTAATTCTTAATTACGAATACTAGTACTCTATGAATAACTTCGTAAACTTTAAATGAGTTCGATGAATGTAAAGATGGTATTTGTGTCTTTTCTTAAAATCAAATGGATTTTCGAAGAAACGGATTACAAGGTCGCAATGTAACATCACATAGCACCTTCCACTCGAATAGTGATTATAAAAAGATTGTTAAAACTTAAATTGTATTCTTTAAATTTTCATCAGCATTATCGGGAATGACATGAAATAAAAAGATTTCAACCCTTCTTTCAACAACAAGAATCATTAAAGGCACATGCATCAAACCAAACAGGTATATTATGTTGGAATGACTTTAAATCTTAATTTGTATATATTATACAATGTCAATATATGACTTCATTTCAAAGCTTTACATTTCAACTTAGCAACAGTCAATACTTTGACTGTGCATCGAACCTTAATTAAGTAAATATGGTTGCAATGTGATTGAAATTTTTTATTAATTAATTTTGAAGCATAGTAAACTTTAGTTAGAATAAAACTATACACTTAAACTTCGCAACCTCACGGTTAAATATACACAACAAAAAAAGTAAGTCCCCCCTTAATCAAATTGCTGTAACTTTTGAACGGAATTATTTTGAGATATGATATTTCGTAGGTGGATTTCTACACTCATTAGGCAACTCCTGGGAAAATATGAAATTGATCGGTTGAGTTATGCATGAATAATCAAAGATTGAATTAAAAATGACCATTTTTAAAAGTCACAAGAGTCGTGTTTCAGATTGTGCAAATACAATGTTGGACAAAAGTTGTTTTTTAGGTGAATTTTATGGTGTTATACTGGTTTACTATCCATCATTTAGCCACTCCACTCATAATTTTGATATCGTATGTTCATGGTTGAGTGAGCACATTGTATTGCAGGGGCCGCGGAAGCGGGGGGAGGGGGTTCAGCCCCCCCCCACTTTTTTCAAAAAGCATGTACAAAAATGTAAAAATCACCATACGATTGTGATTTTTTGCATGGTCAGCCCCCACTCTCCCACTTTTGGCTCAGCTACCCCCCACCTCCCCCCACTTTGAAAACCGTTCCTTTACAACTTGCTCTAGATCATGTTAAAATTTGAAAATGTTGGTGGCTCCCCCGATTATAGGCCCCTCCCCCATTTTAAAATTCTGGGTCCACCACTAATTTGCCCATGAATTAAACTGATCATGAAAATTTGTTACGAAAAGAATACATTTATGCCGTATAAAGAGTATTCATTCCTAAGTTTTCGAATGTGCTCGCTCAACCATAAAAATGTTTTAAGTTCGAAAAGTGTGTGGTGATAGAAATGATGGATGATAAAACAAAAACATTTGAAACCGAATTTGCCCTCAATATGCACTTTATGACCCTTTAAAATGAGTCTGACATTGAAAATACCAATTTTCCCACTTTGATGCGTGCTCACTCATCCATGAATACACATATTGATTTCATTTTTGCACAGAATTCTGCCCATAGGTTAATAAACATTACTGCCCAATGACATTGCTAAAGACAGCCTTGAAAAAAAGTTCCACCATATTGAATGAGGGTTTACTTATTCTTAAACATATGCACTCATAATGTACACAAGTCCATGAGAGAAGAAGTCAAAATTTTCACAAATATGAAATGAGGGTTTGTTTCATGGACGGTTTTTGCTACTTCTGCCAACAGTTTTTTCATGAAACTTCGCACATGGCTTCAGAGTAACACTATCCAAAAGGCGCGCACACCAAAATAACCATTCAACACGGCACAGAGTGGGGCCAAGGCTTTGAACTTTCTTCTCATTTGCATAATTTTCGAATATTATGTGCTCACTGATGCATTAAACGTCGGGATTTTCATAAAAATCAAATCAAATGAACTATGCAAGGAGGTTTTTAACAGATATCCATAGTTACGAATTGCATTTTTTCCAATAACGTAAAAAAGAGAGCATCACGTTCCACATGTTCATTCAAGCGTGAATGTTTAATTAAACGCCTTCGAATCATTGAAGCATGTTAAATGGTCGTGAACATAACGAAAAAGTTGAGAAAAGATCATTTTCAGTTACCAAAATGAAACAATACTTGTCTATGATATTTGAAAATCGTATTTTTTGTTTTTAATAAATGTTCATTGAACCATGAAACGATGAATATTGTTAAAGATACTCTTCCAAAAAATAACTGTCATCATATTCTTTCATTCTTAGTGATATAAATGTGTAAAAAAATCCAATTATTGCAAATTTGGACTTGTGTTTATTCAACCATGAAATTTAGCAAAAAAGTTGTATCGTACTTTAGAAAGTACCTTTTACAAGCCTTCTGACTATTTTTCATGATGAGAATGTGGAATTAGTTCCAGTAAAATGGAATCAAAGTCATGATATTTGGCTTGTGACTTTTGAAAAGTGACGTTTTTGCCTTCTGACGGTGCTCACTGAAGCATGACGAAAAATACGTCCATAACATTTACTCAGAGGGTAGCCTATAAAATTACCTACACGCTCATGTAAAAATATATCAATAATTCGAATTGGTTCGGAAATTATTGATGTTTGTTCAAGGGGGGACTTACTTTTTTTGTTGTGTATACAATTCTATGATTAAGGTGTATTTTTACAAGTCCTTACAAGCTTCGTTGCATAATGCGACCTTCGTCAAGTCAGACAAACACAAAATGAAGTTGGAGTTCATTACAAGATATCTTCTGCAATTGAACCAACCCGATGTTTAGCTCGGCCTTTGAGGCGGTTTATGGCTAAGCTCCCATTTCCTCACAGAAAGAGATCTCTTTTCATCCCGTCAATGCTCATCGTGTAATGATAATGATCTTCTCTTGCTGTTGTCTTTCTTTCTTCGGGAGGAAGTAGCCTATTATGATAAGAAAACTCACTTATATCCATCCAGAGTATTGGTAGGATTCCTCACAAACTGTACAAAAATCTGTGCATGTATTGGATCATGAGAGGCGCCAAACTGCAACAGAGTCATGAAGAGTTGTTCCAGAAGATATAGCTAAATGAATGAAACAATTCTGATGGTCTAGACGCCAACTTATCGAGTTATTGTCGAATGAGGATCAAGGCTGCTTCAATCAATGACAGTGATAGGTACAAATTATTTCGTTAGGTATCGAGGGACCCTTAACTCCTGACACATTGGAGAAAATATAGCCAGTTAGGTCCCAAGTGATGGAATTCTCGGTTCACAATTTGTATGACCCATATAATCTCTGATCTTGTTGAATAGGACGATAATACAAGATCAAAACGCATGCGTAAACTTGATTTCTCCTATAATTTTGTTCTTCGAATTCATCCTTGAATGAGTCATGATCTTCACACCTTGTAGCCTCAATTTGAAAACCATAGTCAGGTGTTACCTGTATGTACACGTTTTGTTCCTAATACTTTACTGTCCTTTCCTGATGGAAAGCAAACCTTCCATCTTAACACCTTTTTCATTATCATTATTGACAAACTTTACCGCTGACTTGGTGAAGAAATTCAAGTAAAATTCGAATGCCAGCCTCAAAGCTAGACACAAGGATCAGCTGCTTCGATAAGATGAATATGATGATAATGTCAATCTGTTGATACGCAACCTTGAGAGTATGCGTTCTCCTATTTCTTGATCTGTTCATTGACAATTCAAAGAATCACTTGTCTCGCTCGTTATTCTCTGAAATCGATGTTCTCTTACTTAAAGAGTTACCGCCATCACCGCCATTGTGCTATTTGGCCAGCTTGTGGTGTCATTGTCTTGAAAGTGTAGTCATATTAAATTACGCTTAAAACATTGAATAGCCTTCTTGCAGATAACTATATTTGAAAATATTGCAAACGTGTCATAAAAGTACAGCGACCCCACCCCTAGTTGTTATGGGAGAAAGAAGTTGTATTTCATACTTTGAGAAAGGGGATGAAAAGCTACACAACTTTAATAAAAGAACTTCTTATCTCTGGGTATCTCTTGTTTGCCTTTTAATTAGACACCCGTGATCGGATGGTGAGCGGGGGTAATGTGGGTCTGGAGGCCAAAAGAAGAAATTCGGAAGTTCCGTCGAGTTATGTTCGGCTTTCCTTGGTCGCACTAATTGAATTGTACTTTCTGTCCGTTCTTTCACGGTAATTGCGTAGGAAATTATCCCTTTCCGTCTCGTAATCTTTGTTGGTTTATACGGGGTTGACTGCGATGCCTGAAATAACCGGAATATTGAATACAAATATTTTACGAAATTAACATCTTCTTTAGAGTCATTATCGATATGTCACCGATTTTCTTTGAGTATTGAAATTCGAAATTGATTGCTATCGCAAAATAAGATTACTGAATAATAATTGTTTTGTATTTTTTTCAAATTCATATTACACCCATGTATAAAAAAATATATTTATACCAGGCTTTGAGGGCTTTCAGTTATGTATAGCGGGAATTATTCATCCGAGGTTGGCATTACTATTTTACACTCTAAAGCAAAACATTTAAACTTTTTAGGACTTAACGCAGCTATAATTTAGTATGGTCAGAAATGACTCTCAATTTGACTATAAAATAATCAAATATTGCTATCATGGCAGTTGCAACCGACCAGACAAGCGACACATTCTTGTTATATATAACTTCTTGCTTTAAGATTATGACAAAAACGATGAACATAAGCAAGTGGTCCTACGTTTTGGATCAAAATATGCATCGCGTTTTGTCTTTATTGCACCAACTTATGTTACCTCGAAATTCATATGCAGCACAGCAGGTTATACCATACTGCCATTCGTCTTGTGCACTTTCTAATTTTTTTCCTGGTAGCACTTGTGAGTTCAAATACCTGTTCATCATAAGTTCAAAACAAGGGTATCAGTATCGCGTATCAAGATGTTGTTTTAATGCTATAACCAGGAAATAGCCTACTAGCACAGAAAACATTATTCAGATTATTTGTCCGGGATAAGGAGATTATTATGCCATTAAATGCCTCAGAAAGGGTCTTACTATCACGGAAATAAGAATCATTATAAGTCAGGACGAAGTAAATTTTAGAATGTTTGGTGTCCTTCAAGTTGAAAACTAAATTTTCAAGAATATGTATATTTGGTGTGAATGTTACAGTCCAGTTGACTTCTATTCACTCTCAGAATCATTCATAATTACTGTATGTGATGAAATAATGACCAGGGTAACTACTTTACTTATACCTTCGGGCCCTGTTTTATAACCTTATATTGTTATCATTTTTCTCTGAACGCTAAGCGCCAAGAAAACAGAGGATGCAACTCTGTGTATTGAACCCACAACACGTTCACGAAGAGGGTGCCTATATAGCCATCATGAACGGTATAAACTGAGTGTTTTCGATGAACTGTGAGGACTTGTGTATATTGCAAAATACCCTTGAAATGGGAATTAAAAAGGACAAATTATCACATAATTCAATTTCTTAATAATTAACACTATTTATCTACAGAAGATAGCTAACTGTTAATGGAATCCTTCAAGCAGTTCAACCACGCTGTGGAAAATTTCTCAATAGCCATACCTATCATGATAAAACAATCATAATATTGTAAATTTCACTAAAAGCTATATAAGATGGCTATTAAGGGGAACGCTTGGAAGCGTACAATAGTCACTTTATTCATTTGGAAAAAATGTTGTCGTAGGAATGCTGAGTATTTTGGTGCATAGGTGGCACTTGCCCCGAGACATAAAAACCGTAAACATGCATGGATCTACTAGGTCCATGCTATACAAACTAACCAAAAGTGTGCAACAGATCCCTAAATTCAATCTGAAAATACAAAAATATTATCTCATATTCAGCTTAGTTGCATCGTTCCCTCACTTAATACATTATCTGACATTTTACTGAATTGCCCCCCCCCCCCAAGATAAAAAATCCTGCATACAGCGATGTAAGTACAGACAAAATTCACAACTCAAGCTGGTGATGTTCGCGGCATCAACGTGATCACTTGAGGGTGTTTTTTTTTAATCACCTGCTTGTCTTCGTTAAATGTCAATAGCAAGATAAGTACTTAATTTCTTAAAATCTGGTGCGGAAATAAGTGACATACAGGTCCATACAGAGGGAGATGTCTCAACTGTATGTCAACTCTTTCAATCTAGTAACCCTCATTTTCTCTCTTTCTTTTTCTCACTCTCTCTCTCTCTCTCTTGCACGCACATACACCCTCTCCACAGCCCTCTCTTTCTGCATATCATACATCAAAATTATTTCCTTCGTTATTTTCATTTTAATGATTAGATACGCTTTCTGTTTTACATGTCTTTCTTTATTTCTTTGATTCTGTCTTTATTTAGGTTTTGTATCCATTCTCCATTCTTCCTTTTCTCTAAATCATATTTTGACTTTCCTTCCCTCTTTCTTCTTACTATAAGTTCATTTGTGTATTTTTATTTAAATAAACTAGATGTTGTCCTTCTTTAATACACAATTGTCATGCATTTACATTGAATTAGCCACCGCACTCTTTAAATTCAATATCCATTTGTCTGTCCCCTGCGAATCACACCTATACCCTTCCTATCTATTTTCAGAATCTCATGAAAATGTGCAGAATGTGAGATTTGGGAAGATTATTCACATTTTCAATAGATTTTGTTGATAATCATCAGTAAGTCCGTTACAAATGAAATCCCCCAAAATTATTCATTAATTCGGAAACAACTTTAGCACCACTTTTGGCATCTTTTCAAAGTCTCTCTATGCACCTACGTTTGAAGCCAAGTTCTTGTAACCTTTTAATCTCATCCAATCAGTTATTGGTTCATATTCGGTCAATTTTGTTTCGCAAGTGCGTAAATCCTCTCATATCCCCCTGTTGACAATAGCTTCCTCCTTTATTAGAATTAAGAAAACGACATAGAAAGTTTGCATGCTCCATGATAATTTACGAACATTTTAAAATAAAAGACACGGGATTGCCTCTCTATTTTTCCCGCGTCTCGGTGTTTAATTTTGTAGTGATTGATTGATTGATCGATTTGTTGATTCATAAGGCTACAGAACAATTTTAGGATTATTTTTGTATAACACAAGTGACTGTATTATCGTTTATTAGAAATACGATTATTTAAATAATCAATATTTTGTTAGTAAATAAAGAGTCTTTAATAGGAGGAAAGTGTAATTTGTAAACACATTTTCAGCATTATTCCTATGTGTTTAAGATCGCATGCTCGACCTGTCATGAAAATCACAAGTCAGAAAAATTGGAACCAGTGGGATTCGAACCTGTCATCTATTGCTTTCCGGGCAGCGACTTAACCACCACGCTATTCTGGTTCATGGCTATATCACGATGATCTGGAATTCAAATACACTCGATCCTCTTCTTTCTGACTCATTAATATGCAAATGCAGTCCTCGGTTCTTTCCTCTTTTGCTGCAATACATTGAAAGAGACGAAAACAAACTCCTAAATATAGATTGACCAGACAAACACCGTCGTAAAATATTTATCCATTAATTATATGTAGTTTATATGAATTTAAATATTCACAATTTCCGTCAAAAACGTAAAATAATGCTTTGTATCAATCCATGTAAAAATGATGATTAAAATCTTAGCAATTGTCATGAATACATGATTTTGTGATTTTGTGAATCATTTTTGTTCATAAAAGGTACGAAAGTTGGGGATAATGTTTGTCTGGGTGTTTGATTTATCTGTAAATATTATCCTTCAACTACCAATAAATTCACATGGGATTGTGGAAATCTGGTTGCTAGGTCGCCACCAACTAATCCAGAATATTATACAACACCTAAACCGTGATACCTCTGAGGTCTAGCTTCGAAGATATTTTGTGTATCGACGCCTATGACGTTGTTTTCTGATAACAGTTGATCTAAACATCTGACATAAACAATTACCCACAGAAATCTGTACAGTTTTGTGTGATGAGAGCTCAGCTTGCAAAAAAAATATGTATGCCTTATGTTATCTTCATGGCTGTAAAATATTACGTTCCATTTAATACACGCTGTGAAGATAATTTCATTAGCAAATAACAATGGGTCAGTCCGACTTGCCAATTCTGATTATTAGTCTTTAGTAAGGATGACGACAGCAACAGGTTTTTGACCTAACATGGATAAGTTTAACTTAAAATTTCAAACGTTTTGTGCAATTTTTGCATTGTGCAGATGGCAGCTGTCCAAATCGGTTTTCAAAGAAAGGGGTACTAGTATTGGAAAAGGTGAGAGAAAATACAAGTTAGAGAACAAAGATATAGTAGATTACAGTCAAATTATATATAGCATCACTTTTGGTACTACTACTTTTTGGTAAAAGAAATTGGTATTTCCAATCGTATTATTATGGAGCCTTCAGGTTGCATAAAAAAAATGTTTTAATGGATTTCCCTGAGAACTGTTTATTATCAGAATACAAATTTCGGGAATCTGGGCGATACTCCGTCTATCTTTTTGTTGGGGGGGTATAAATATTTCTTCCGAAAATTACATTGGGAATGATAGCCCGGCCTCGCATGTCTTTCGCGGGTTCCACAAGGGGATGTCTTAGGATCATAGATATTCTGATATAATGCAGAGTTAGTGGGAACCCCTGGTTCAAAATAATTCCAATATCTCCTTTACCCTCGCTCTGTGTGAAAAGAGAGGATTGTCTTTTCTGTTTGACATAACAAAAGTCTGGAAAGAAGAAGTGAGCAAGGTAACTTGATGATATCACTTTCAATCTTGTTGACATCGTTGATCAGGATTGATCAATTGAATATCCGTCTTTCATACTCTCGATTGAAGGCTTTGCTCTACGTGCATAAACCATCCCAACACGACCATGGTCCTATTAATGGGATGTGACTGATCTCTGACAGCTCTCTAAAGCCATGTAAGTGACCTTTGAATTAATATTGTAATGATTTCATTCAGCCCCCCCCCTCCCCGGCCCTCCTTTCTCATTCTTCTATCATCTCTCGATCTGTGAACATGAATTCGATTATGAGCTCATCCAAACCGGGGCAGCCCCGACGACCCTCAAGAGGGTAACAGGGGGGAAGGGGTGAAGCTGAGAGAGAGCTTTACCCTTTCTTCCTTCGCTTTCTCTTTCCTTTTTCCGACAGGGGATTTCTCCCGCCGATTGTGCCTGTCCAGGGACGTTCACAGAGGCAAACAAAGGTGGGGGAAGTAAGATCGAAGGTAAAACAATAATGAGAGAGAAAAAAGACACAAGGGGAGAAAGAGGGACGGAATGCAGTGGCGTACCTAGGATATTTCAAAGGGGGGGCAAATTCGTCCGCCAAAAATTCGACAAGAAAAAAAAAGGTCTTCTATCACAAATAAAGGATTTCGTACCAGGAAAAAAATTTACAAGCAAAAAAAAAGGTCTTCAACCACAAATAAAGGATTTCGAACCACAAAAACAGTCCTACTAATTTGACAAGCCCCCCCCCCCCCTCCAAAAAAAGGTCTTCAACCACAAATAAAGTATTTCGTACCAGAAAAAAAAATTGACAAGCAAAAAAATTGTCTTCAAGTTCAAAGGAGCGGGCCACTTGTGCTCGTCAGGGATCAGTTGTGACTCGTCGGGGGGGGGCAGGGATATGTTCCTCGCATGGGTTGTGACTCGTCATGGGGGCGCTCTGCCCCCTCTGCCCCCCCCCCATAGGTACACTAATGACGGAATGATTGCGTGAAAGGAGAAACGAAGGGAAAAGAATGAAAGATTTAAAACTTACAGAAAATTTAGACAGTTCAAGATGGATAGAGATAGAAAAAATGTTTCAATGAGACCGTCAGATTTAGATGCCAAAAGGGCGACGATAATAGCCACACCCTCTCGATGAGTGAATCTCAATAAAAACTTCGACTTTACGGGTATAGAGCTCTCCATAAGTTGATAAAGTAAAACTAGTAGGTGAAGAAGGAAAATGAGATATGATTTTGATTTATGAGTCTCTAAACCTAGCAAATCTTAGCAAATCGGATAGGTTTTCACCATCCCTAGTTTTATTCAACCTCCAAACAATCCACACCAGCGCTATTGGACTTGTTTCATGAACTAGCGATTAGTCATCTATATTAAACGAACAATATAAATGATCAAAGGTGCTTTTGGAAAGATGGTTAGGAAGTAATCAAATTTCAACTTTTCTTTGTAAATATTCACCGATTCTTTGTTCAGATACGATTGTACCCCATGACTAATATCATTGATTCTACTTCATTTTGTGGATTTCTTTCTTCTTATTTGATAGAAACACAGCTTTGATGATCATCGATTTTCGTTTCATTCTCCCTCCGATGTCACCCTCGCGGGTCCGTTTACATCTTGCCGTCCCCGAGCTTTCATTAAAGGGTGATTCAGCAGTATAGTCTGACTAATAACATCGCCCAGATACATCTCGTCTCGTATTACCCAGTAGATAAACGTTGTCCTTATGAGGTCATAACTAGGCCCACTTCAGGTACGGGCAACTGAATGGGATAGACTACCGCCAATTATCCAAGGGCACTCCCTCTCTTGACATGCCCCCCCCCCCACACTAAAAGGTTTATACCTTGTTTATGCCCAATCATGATTGGTGCTTATGATGTTTGGTTAGAATGGATTACCTGGTAATATCTTATCCTCAGAGGTTTACGATGCTGACAACCCTCCATCAAACTCGTATGACACATTCTATTCTCTGTCATCAGGTAGTTTCACATCGAATGCATCGAGTTCAAACCCTGATCAATGATGTGCCAGTGCGTTGTGACAGAGCTAATATCGTGCATGATATTCTGATTTTCATCGCTCTGCGATGATGAATCTCAAATGCATATTAATATCATTTTCATATTTTCATATTTAGGTGTTTTATTGCACTCTTTGCGCAGAGAGTCGCCACTTTTGTCAGCTGAGAGCTTTAGACAGCATATACGCCCGTAAAATAACTATCACGACTACAAAATAGGAGTGATGAAACATGAGCCTATGTATATATTTTTCTATCGTGTGAAAAAATATCACAAAATTTGGCCATTATTTATATAGAACATGAATATTGATATTACAGATGGATGAGGCAAAGGAATGGATATGTGAGCATGAACAAAAAGGTGAGGGGGTCGTCTACGACTCGGGCGATATAAATCTAGTTTGGGCGACTTATGTCGTGTGGCCCAAAGGCCAGTCAATTTTGCTTCAATATTATAAGATGCATGTGACACGTTTCGGAAAATCAGTTTTTATTTTTCTCTTTATCTGGATGGGTGTTCGTTCAAACTGGGGACATCAACCAGTTTGCAATATCATTTTGATATTTTTCATGCTATTGATGACTTACTAAGATGTGTTTTCTTTATTAAGAGTAGCCTCGTCGCTATTCACATTGTTGTCCCTTGGGGGAGCTGCAACAATATCGATTTATTACAAATGCGGCTTAATGATAATAATTATAGGAAAGGACAAAATATTTTCAGGTTATGAATAATCTTAGAAATCGATGAAGGTATTAATATTATCTTTAGATATCATTTTATGGAACTTATTTATGCCGACGTTTGACTGATAAAATGTTGTCAGCTGCTCATTACTGAATATTAGGCCTCACAAATAAGCATCATCTAGACAGCCTCATCAGAGTTTCGTTCAATCAAAATGAATCTCCCCAAAAGAGGCCCCCTCTCTTGATAATTATTTGAATTGTCGATGAGTTTTCTCTGTCTCGACTAAATCTAAGTGTAGAAGGATGAGTCAATGATACCCTCTTCCGACACACATGCACCCCTCTTTTCTTGTACCCCTCCCCCATCCCACCCTCTCTTTGCACCCTTTCTCGATGATCGCCATTTATCCATACAGGCTACGTCATACAATCGGTTGTACATCTCTTAGGTGGCCAATTGTATTTACAGTTGCTAGGACGTTTCATTCAATCTAATAACAGTCACATGTTGTTGTCAATTTGTGATTAGTGATAGGTTTCATCATCATTATCATCTTCATCATCGTTCTCATCATCACTGTTATCATCTACAACATCATCATGAACATAAACATCAACATCATTATCATCATGATCGATCACAACGAATACAATACCACCACCGCCGCCGCCGCGGCGCGCTGCCACAATCATATCGTCGTCGTCGTTGTCATCATTATGTGCATGAGAGTGAAATTGATTTTCTTGATGACCACCCAAGTCAAACTTGTATCCAACTTTTGGAGCGAAAGGTTAAGAGTTGAGGAAGTTTGAGAGTTGAAAACTACTAACAGTTTAAATGAGCTGGATTTAGCATCTTGAACTTGGCATTCTTCACTTTTGCTCTCACCAAAAATGCCTCCAAACTGAAAACAGCCAAACATCATTTCCTTCGGCGCTCCCTCGGCCGGTACACCCCCGTCATATTCAACCACAGACCCTGTGCATATCCGCCCTTTTTGGAGAAAAAATGTGCACATACAGAAAAAAACCATCGCTATTTACCCCACTCACAGTCAAACTCTGATTGGCATATAGACACACCAGGATAAGTAGGCTATGGGTTAACAAAAGGAAAAATTCATGCTTTCAAGCCATCAATCGTAATTTCCAAATAAAAGGGTATTACTTTGACAGCTGCAAAAAAATCCCACTTCTCTGTTCTTTGTCATGCTTGCGCATTGTTTTCCAAATCGCAATGATGTATCCAAGTTGTCTAAGTGTACGTTTAATGTTATGTCTTTCGTTCTACAACTTATGTGTCCTAAAATCTGAAGTTGAACAGCTATTCTTGTTGAGATGCAGTTTGGAAAACGATTCATTAATGCCTTTGACATCAATACATTACATCACAACATGCATAGCTTTTGCGAGCAATGTCGTCTGAAATAGGAAGCGATCCAGGCCGGGAAGGGGGGGGGGTCGTACTGGAATTATGTACATTGCCCAATGGGAAAGTGTTGTCACCCCCCCCCCATGCCGTGACGAAAACTCTCAGGAGATCGCCGCGAATCATGTCCATACTGCCTCACATGATTTTGATTGATGCACTTGCACGAGGATCGTCTGATATGAAACGTGCTTCATCCAATACAAGAAGTAGAGTCATACAATAACTCTAGAACTTAACAATTGAGAGAAAGACAGCTCTGTCAAGGTTTTGATCACGAGCCCATTGTAAATCGCTGACTGATTTAGAATTATAGCCTCACCGGTAAACATGATTCACATCCGAGGCCTGCAACATTCACCTCTTGGTGGATGAAGTATGTGGGAGGCACTACATCCCCTGTTACCTTGGTAATGAGAAGTGGTAAAGTCTCTTTACTAACTTTAGTAAAGGTTTACATGTCACATTGAATTGAATAATTTGTCTGATGTTTATCCCGAGTCATTCCCATTTCTGAGAGATTTTGCCTTTTTTATAACTATTGACTGTTGATTGTTGGAATTGACCCAAAATGCTATACTTTCCTATGTTCTTTAAAAAGTTTGACTCAATGAGGGGTAAAAAGGTTACGGGTGTGAAATGCTGGGTGTCCTCTGCGAACAATGGTGGCGCTTTAACGCAATTGTTTTCAGTGTGTTGTCTCTGTACAACCGTGACACCATCTTCCTTGCGATCCACCGCAAAATGACACTAGTACGTTAATTAAATTAAAAGAAACATCATTGTTTCGCACAAATTTACATCGAAGCGTCACATGAAATTACAGCCATCATCAGTTATTCTGTATCTATTGCTTTCTATATAAGCTATTCTTTAAACACTCTCATGCCGGGTCTTCTCCAAGGAAGTAGAGAATGATTTTTCATGAACATGAATTTGAAATTACCATGAACTTTTAAACTCGGAAAGTCCTAATTTAAACAACCGTGTAAGTTTATGAATTGTGAGAGAATAAAGGCGAGACAGAGAGAGACTCGTGTACGTCATCACTTTACTGGAAATAGACAATAACTTACTGTTAATTTACTCGTTAAGATAAAAAAAAATTAAAAATCTATCAAAAAGACTGGGAACAAAGAAACAGGGGTATTAAAGAAAGAGATGGGGTAGATTTTTGCCGAATGTTAGATTAAGGACATAAACTGTCTGTTCTGCAGTTACGCAAAATGGTCCTGATTTAGAAAGATGACCTAAAACCTAATTACTGTAGTTCAGACCTGGAAGCATAATTTATAATCAACAATACTGAAAGCAGCTTGGTGTAATGACATGAAGAATGTTTATCAAAACGTCGAATCGAAACATTGATTACAGACAAGAAAAACCATTCAAATTGTAAGGTAAGTGTTTAAGGCAGAAATAGAACCATATGAATTAATATATATTAGTTTGTGTTCTTTATTAATCATTGCAATTTCAATGGAGAAGACCTTTCTTATAACACTTTTTATTCTTCTTGTTTGACTGTCATGAACGCTGTCCGTAAAACGTTTGTCTGGATCAGTGGTATTGGGTTTCAAAGGTACTTTGTTTCATGTTTTTTCCTGTTTGTTATTTCAAAATGTTCGTTTGGAACGTCTTTCTTCGACTATGAGACTATGCAGGAAACTTTAATTGAATTTCCGCTCCAAAATGTTCTGGGTTTTAATCTTTCATGTTTTTTCTCATTTCCTTTGCATCATCCAAGTTGATATTGTGCAGATTTTCTTGGTTTGCCTTGCAAGTGCAAATCTTTGATTCGAAGAGAAGATATAATAATAATCCTAAAAGCACAGGAATATCTGATTTCGCATGTTTAGGTTTAAGTTATTATGGAAAAACGAATCTTCAGATTTGTCTAAATTTCCTATCTCAATTTTAATGGGTTTCGTTCACTTTTTTTATTTGATGGGATTTTTGTCACTCTATTTTAATTGTTATAAGTGAAAATACTGTTTTTGTTTTACACAGATTTATTACGTCATTAAATCCTGATACCTAAAAAAAAGACGTTCAGATATTTTGCTTTAAATAGCCGTGCATCAAAATTTAGTCTATTTATGGTCTCGGGCATGTCATTTCGGGGTGTCTAGCTGTTATTAAAATTCACAGTATTTATAATCCCCATCAAAGTATATTGTATTGATGAAAACACAACACATTGCGATTGACGAATACCCATGCGTGCGTAGAATGTCGTCATCTGGAGCAGACATTTCCCAGGACAGTATTCTGAGTCCTGGGACACACTCCAGGATTTTCGAGAACGAACAGTATACCAAAACCAGTAATTGGCCTTGATTTGTTCATGAAAGTTCATGTGTAGTTGTGAGATGTATTTCTAGGCCATACATGTTTGACCCGAAGAACACTGATAATGTCAAGGTGTAGAAGCTTATTCATTATTTTATTAGATGTTTCTATATTAAAAGCATTGCTCAATCGCAAAGCAAAGTTCTTATTAAAAAAATATGTTAAACCCGTTATAGATGAGAGCATTATTTATTTATTTATTCATTCATTCATTATCATTCCTTCATTCCTTCCTTCATTCATCCATTCATTCATCCATCCATTCATTCATTCATTTATATATTTTGTAACCCAATGGGCAATGGTAACACCGGTGAGGATATTCGGAGGAATTGTGCGTGAATTACTTGTAAAGCAATATACTCCAAATCAATTACCAATGGATATGAATACTCATAAATAGATATTTAAAAAAAAGGGATGTTTAACCCCCCAATGTCAGAAAACTCTTCATCAAACTGGCTAGGATTCGTGATTACTCATTTGACATCTGATGAAATGCATGTGTGTTCACTACTATAGTATATAATTATTCAATAATCCATCTGTCATGCTAATTATTGAATAATTAAATCCATAATTATTCTATCAAAGTCTAATAAACTAGTAAATTGGTCAGATTGACAGCCACACATGTTATATATCAGAGCGATCTCAATCCCCCCTTTTTGGTCTCGCTTTTATTGAACAAAATTTACTGTGAATCCCCTTCTATCACCCCCTTCTGATATGGGGTGAAGGGGAACGGTGAATTCTCATGGGGGCTGGCAGTCACGGGGTATTTCCAAGTTCACTGTTGATGTCCATTATCAGACGAAACTTGATCTGCCTCCATGAGTGTTTGTTTGAATAAAATCAATCGGATATTGGCTCAATTCGACCATCATTGTCTGTAGGAAGTAAAACACGGGTTAGGTGAAGGGTTCAGACCCTATCAGATTGCCCCTACTTTGACATACGTGCCACAAGTTTGCTTGACCCAGTTTTATACAGTTTTTAGCCCATTGTCCCTCTCCTTTAAACAATAGGGTTATCTCACTCTTTCAAACAGGGCGATAGTATTGATCGCTGCTTTTGTTTTCGTTTTTATGTTATTATTTTTCAATACATTTCGGGTGATTCGATAAAATGCTTTTATTAAAATGAGAAGCTTCATTATCCGACACAATATTAAAAAAGAAAAAGGAAAAGTCTCTCAATTTATACCGAGATGAAATGGCCTGAAGTATCTGATATAAGGTGTGTATTTCTGAACTGTATCGTTTCTCCAGGCAAATGGGGTTGGTCTTATAAGGCTGCAGATAAGTTTTCCTTCTGTTAATACTGAAGAAGATGATTCATTCATATCTTAGGGAGTGGTGCATTGTAAACAAAATCCCATAAGCATACTCTAAATCTTCTTTATCTTGTTTTAACTTAGACAAATTGTTTGAAATTTTATCAATTAGTGATGCGACTCGTATTTCATCAGGAAAGCTCTCAAAGAAGTTCGGATAAAGAACTTAAGCATATAAAGCAATAATTATAGAACAGGAGTACAAATAATATATAAATTGTTGCATTGGAGACAATTCCTCCCTCCATGAACTTTCAGTAAACCACGTTTTATGTGTTTTGGAATCAATTCTGTAAATACACACTTACATCATAATTACACTCCCTATAATGTATCTCATTCAAACGATAATGGTACAGAGTGGATTTCCTATTTCCTAAGTGAAACTCGTGATTGAGGCGATAGACCTCATGAAAAACATGAACTTTGTCTTTCTAAAACATTAATTTTGCCTCATCATTCTCGATATTAGCCTATTCTATTTGTCCTTATGCCTCATCACCGTCGAAGGAATAAATATCCTCTTTGAATGATACAATATATTATGATTTATCTAATTTTCAATTTAAACTACACCGCCAGTTCCCAAAGGACCACCACCAAACATTCTACACCAGTTTTCAATCCATGATGTTAGTTCAATATCCATTGGTGTTCTTATTACACATTGCTTGTTATTCGAACACCATTCGGTGTTATATTCAAATGCCATGGTGTATTATAAACACCTGAGGAAGTGGTCCTTTCGGAACACTGACTGGTGTAGTTCTTGACACCGCAATTATTTTGTTTACAATGTGTATAGGAAAGGCAAACAAAATTCCGAATGTTTTAAAAAGCAGTGATGATGTATACCATGTCTCATGGAGTCTGGTAATTTCTATCAGCATTGTTGTTTAAAGTTCTTAATTCGCTCATGTCTCACTTCCGTCATCAATACCTAAACGTTCATATCATTATCCTAAAGAACATTTTAAAGGATCATTCTCTTCCGTCATAATACCTGAAATATTGTTACTACCTATTGTATGGAACCTTCTTTCATTTTATCTTTATCAGCTCAGGGCATGAAACCTTCATTTTCCCCTCGTTTTTCTAGCCATGCCGTTTCTCAGGACTTATTAACACTAGAAACGCATTTGATTTGGGCACAGATAGCTTAAGAATTAATATCCATCCGCTGTTGTTTTTAAAGTCAATTGTCAAGATTTTTAGAAATTTCCGATTTTGAGCTGATGGACTTCGGTACCTAGTAGGATGTCCTGATGGTGTCATAATACAGTTGATTCTCTATCATGATAGCACCAATATAATTATAACAAAATAATGTTACCACGTACCATATTCCTCGATAGAAGGGGGTTTAAACCTGCCATGCCTGCGTTTATTGGTCACAGTCGCTTAGCCAGGATGCCAATAACATGAAAGTTATGATAAGTTCGTATAATAGATATTAACTCTTTATTGCATTGGCAAATTGATTTTAAATTGATGTATGTTTATGATTAGTATTGTAATCAGCATTTCGATCAGCATTTGTAATCAACATCGCCATCAATGTATTCTCAGGGAACTTCTGAACCCAGACGGTAAATAAAAGTGAACGATAGAAATCGAGAAGACATTGCGATATAATGTCTTCTAAAGCTCCCTAATATCTTTCATCACCACCATCATAACCGCCTCCACCATCACAATGATCATCATCACCACCACCTCCACCATCATCACCATTTTGATAAACATTACCTATGTTTCTATGTTTATTATGATCACATTCGAATGCATGTGGGTCCTATCGTGTTAAAACTCGTTATACTGAATTAATTTTCGTCATTTTATTTCTTAACTAATAATTTCCAACCAATATTAAAATCTGCAAAATTTCGAACTATGTCGTATGAAATAAAGCACCATACATGATCAGACAAAATCTCTTGAAATACAAATATTCGTAATCCATGATTGAAAACATCAGCAAATAGGACGTGTGAAACACAAAAAATATTATGAACAATTAGATTTTGACCCAAATATAAATTATAAATCCCCCGGAAATGCTGGGCTCAATTATCTAATATCCTCGTGTCGACCATGTATGGCAGAATAATTTTGAAATCATGTAAACTAAATTGATAGTAAATTGATGATGTGCAACAGTAATCCCTGTAATTTCCATGTTGATTATGTTAAGCGTGTCAAATATCACTCTGGTGTGCACCTGGTCACGCTGGTCGAACAGAAAACATGCTTATTCCATGACATGACTTCAAAGCCGTCGGCGACCCACTATATATGAACGACGAGATTTTTACCTAACCCTGTAATATTTATCTAAACTTTTATGATTTTCGGGGGGGGGGGGTGGGGGGCCGTTTGTCTTGTGTCTTTTTCACTTTTGTTCTCCTTTTCTTACTTAGAATTTTCTCAAGTATGCAAAAAAAATGTTTTCCGTTAGCCATAATTGTTGTAAAGTACTATGTACCTGTTATATATGTATATGTACAGTATATCAGGGAAAGGGTCCTCTGAATCTCGCTATGTATGATGTGTTCTTCACCGAGGATCACTAAATCATTTTTACGCCCGTACAGCTACTAAAGCTAAGATGTAACTGCAAAGTAACATTGAAACTTGTATTAATATTATTTCTGTGGCCGGGGTAATATTGAACCTATTTTTTTTTTCGTATCGCTTTTTAATAGTTTTTTATCATATTAAACCTCGTCCTGATATTTTTTGTACGTTAAAATTGTAATTGTCATTGATGATGAGATGTACATGATTAAGCAATAAATGGAATTTTCCACCTCACTTTCTTTTAAAAGACCCCACTCCTTACCCATCAAAGATATCATCTGTATACCCACATTATCATCGTACGCTCTCGATTCTTCATTTCCCCTTTAAGCATAAACATGTGAAAAAAATGAATTCAATCCTCCTATAACTCTACCAAGTCTAGGGACGGTTCAGAGCCTGGTGTATGTCGTTAAGCCATGTGTTGAAGTCGGAAATATCAAGTGTGGTTGTTTTCAGTTTCTTTGCGTCTTCACAACCACACCAGCGACAACGCTTACACCTTGGAAAGGGTCATTCGCCTCGCTGATTCGAAGTATGCAGAATCCTACAAGTCATGCATTATGGAAGAATATGTAGTGGAGGCGGGGGAAGGGGGGGGGTATTCCTCAAGAAATAGAAAGAGAAGGGGCGGTAAAGGCATGGTCACACCGCCCGAGCGTTGTTGGAGCGGTCGTGGAGCGGATAGAAAAAAATCATCACCGCTCGCTACCGTTCACTACTTTCGATTTCGATTGTTTTTATTTTGTATCCGATTTTTATTTTCGATTTTCCCCCCAAATTTTGTGAGCGAAATTCGACCCTCTCTCCCTACCGCTCCACGACCGCTCCAACAACGCTCAGGCGGTGTGACCAGGCCTTTACATCAGTAGATGGTTTTAACATTGAGTCAACATTCGCACCTGCAACAATTGCTCCTGTCCCAGTTGGTCAGGGCATATATATGTTATTTTTTTTTCGTTTTGGGGTATAAAATATTGTGAGAATTAGAAGAATATCTATTTAGAATCTAAGTGTGGCTTAATGTGTAAGTTGACTGTCAGACGAAATAAAACAATGAAGCAAGTTTACCGTCCATGTATTCACGTTTTTCCTATCCGCCATTCCCCCATACTGGCGACCCCCCTTATGCTATATAGGCACTTGATCTCACCTAAGTCATGATGAGGATCTTCCGCACGTCTGTTACATGCCTGGTTGCTGGTGATGATAGTAGGATTAATCTGACTGGAAGAAGCAAATCAAAGGAGAGAGTTTATTCCCCAAACTTTGAGGAATACCATAAAACCAGTTACCCAAACTAAGATGATTAACATAACTATCAACTACAGAATTGTCTCAATTCCCTATTGCATGCAGTCCTATATTGGATTAATGTGCTAATCCTTAAAGTAATTGCATATTATAGCTTTGGAAAAATTCAGGCGTCGAGCTGCTACTATTCGATTAATTACGCAGCAGTAAATGGTGTAGGATAAAATTTATTAAATAAATAAACAGAAATTTCGAATTTCGCACAAAGTTATATTCATTTTCATTCTACATTGTGTCTTTACTCATAAAACTCAAGATTTCCCTTGCTACTAAGTAATTTAATTTTATGCCAATTATGCAATTAAAAAATAATAATCTACCTAAAAATTGAGAAAATAAGTTGTAATGCATTTATAATTTTGACTGACTGGGTGGATTGAATTTTGTCCAGAGTTTAGGGACCAGATATGAAAAGCACACTCGCATTTGAGTGTTTCGATAACTGCAATTGAGCTCTCAGAATTCAAGGAACAGTGCATACGAGAAACGTTAATTGGGTTTTTTTACTTGCTGACAGAACAGACTGAAATCATGACAAATTCCCTGTTCAAATCAATGTGCGAAGGCAGAATACCGTGACTGAAGTTTAACGAGAAAGCTATCCCGGGGCGATCGTCAGCATCGATTATTTAGCACCAAAAAAAAACATGATAATAAAAACCCCAAAATACAAGAAGAAAGCCGTGTGTATCATATCATAAATGAATCGTCAATATTAGGGAAACAATAGTAAGACTAATTCTATGGTATTTTTTTACATCTATCTATGCAATGAAAACAACGGATATATCAATCAGACAAAAGTAACTTGTTATATTGCATTAACGAAGATGTGACGATTTTGGCAGCTTTGATTTCCGACTGGTTTATTGGACTCCCACTCAATTGGTTTTGGCTGCGTGGGGTAGGTTAAGATAAGGATTCATACACACCTGTGTGGTTTATTCTTGGAGTCTACGTCTAGACTTCACTGGTAACGGTGATTTGACAGAAATGGAGAGGGTTCATTAAGACGGGGCTTATACGGCGTGTAGGGCATGTAATTACAGGCGATCAATTAAAGGATCGGCTGTCTGTTAACTGATAGCCATGGTGAAAACGAAGATCTATTTTTATTCCGATGGTATTTTGTGAGTGCGAGGACCTTCATTCTAATAATACATTGACGATTGGCATTTATAAATTATAATGGTGAAAAACGCAATTTCATTCTGGAATAGATGCAGAGTCGTGATCAATCTGAGCTGTAATGATCTGATGAACTTATTACAAACAACATTATATAAACACTGACATGTTAGCAAGATCAAGCGTGTGATTCGACAAAATATGAACAAAATAAGTCCTTGGTGATCATGATGATCCTTGAACTCGTATGAAAAGCTAGATCATCGAAAGATTGAGTTGTTTATTTCACACTTTTAACGTACAAGTGATACATTTTCATTTAATATTCGTCATTCAAATACATACTTTCGAGATCATATTGAATCACATGTTTATCTTACTCTATTGAACAAAAGCTAATTGCACGTCAATTGAGATTCTGTAAAAGAGGGTTTTTTGTAAAATAAACTGAATAGTTTGATCATAAAGCTATGGCCCATCTATTTAAGAAAATAATTAATTTCGGTTGATAATGATATTCAAAGTTGTCTGATTATAAGAAAATTCAATTGGTTGAAACAATAAATAAAAAACGTTTTTTTAATCAAGTTTTATTTAGTTAGTTTAAACCAGGGCAGAGATTGATTAGGCAAAGTAACAGCATAATATACATGACTACTTTCCAAATTATATGTTATGATAACATTATACAAAGAGCAAGGAAACATGCAGAGATTGAGTCTTCCTGAAACTGAAAATACAGCATCACTGTTCATACATGGTGTTTGCTAGAGAATGGTGAACATCAGTATCCGTTATTTTATGGGTAATGTCTTAAATCATAGCCGTATTTCCCTTTTCTCTTCCCTTAATAGGAATGAAACCGTATACCTGAGTAATGATTGGCGAATGTACTGGGAATGCTGCTCTATTCTTTACCCAAATGCGCCATGCAGACTGGGTAAGTTTAGGGGTGGGTTCATAATGTAGGGTAAGATCGCACTAAGGTCCATTAAAAATCAACGTGATCCATAAACGATCTTAGGAAACGAAGATACTCTATAAAATAAAATGAAACTCTTTTTGTGGTAAACATTGTAAAGGACCACAGCAAAAAATAAGTTTTCAAACTCTTTTCGTGTTCCTGAAAAGAAATATTATGGTTAAAATGCTCACTACAGACCATTGATTTAGAATTGGCATGACATCCAAATGTGACAAAAAATGCATGGGTGAAATAATCGGCCAGGACATTTTTTTAATGTGTATAATCCAATTATGTACATTCCTGTCTACACTTCTCTCCTGCTTGTTCTCTCAATCTCATCAGCGTCCCCCTGTCGAAATGGAGGGGTCAAGTCACAAGATGGCGCTCGGTGTATTTGCAAACCCGGTTGGAGAGGATCAAGCTGTCTGGTACCATGCGCGGCAGGGTACTACGGACATGGGTGTTCAAGGAGGTGCAAGTGTGGCAGAGGAGCAGAGTGCGACCCCATGTCAGGGGTGTGTTCATGCTTGGATAGAGACAGGTGGGTCATATCAAATTCATGATCATCAAAGGACAATATCGCAAACGTCGAGGTTCACTTCCTTGTTATAAAAGGCCTAAATTAGTGTTTCTTCAATCTTAAACAAATTAACAAAAACACATGTTGGTTATGACATGTTGCGAGAACTTTATTCATCTTTATATAAATCTAAATAACTACCACCCCTCCTCTGTATTCTCTCTTTTAAGTGTCTCTCGCACTATTTCCATCTTCTCCTCCTTCATCTCTCATTATCTCTCCCATAGGCCTACCTCTGTTTATTATATCAGAGGAATCGAATGCTTTATCAAGTGACAAAACCCTTTTTTCGTTTTAGCTCTGACACGAAGTACTACAAAACTCCACAACAGATGCGTCTCTTGTCTTTATTGTCAGTAAAAAACAAATCTCCCATTAATCTTTATATCCTCTTTCTGTTCTTTGATATTCAAATATAAAGGTGTGAATCTCGGTGCCGGTGGAACTCCTGGGGTACATCATGCCAGCATCGGTGTAACTGTAAGACTGGTTGTCAATGTGATGCAGATACCGGAGAGTGCATCTGCAGATCTAGATCTCCAAGAAATCGGGTGTCCAGTCCGGCAAGTAAGTAACAACTAGATCTGATCAAGGAAAATCCCATCGAAATGAATTGTCAACTCTGAAATGGGCAAGCTTCAGACAGATTTCCATTACAGTCCAAGGCAACGGTCACGTCATATTAACTAAACAGGCCTTCAGCTTTAACAATCCTGAGTAATAGACCGAATAATATGGGAAGGAAATTCAGTTTCCCTATTTGCTCATAGGAATCGCAATATTTACCCAAGATCGAATTCTCTTTTCTTTGTGCTTTACACTTTCCGGAAATGACAAGTATATTTTTTCCCTTTTGTGTAGCTCGTATCCCAAACTCGGCCCATTAAAATAGTGATCTTCACTATCATACTGCAGAGGACGAATTTTCGATTTTACATTCTTGTCAACTTAATACCACCTGTAAAAGCAAATTACTTTGTTCTCTCCACCGTGTATACTAAACCATGCATGAACACAAAACAACAAACAAGGATTCTTTTTTTCATTTCAACCGTTTATAGCAAAATTCTTTAACAACAGCAACAGGCATAATCTGTATTCCTAAAGAAATTTCATTCATTCCAGTTTTACCACCTATTATGTTACTCCTAATCTACAGTAGATCTGTACCTAGCCACGAACGAAATAGTGTATTAACATGTTCATCTGTCTCATCATTTTTTTTGTAAACTATCCACATGAGACGATAAAAGTTCATTTTCAATCTAGACCACATTTCCCACAACCTGAAACAATACCACTGAAATTAGATTTATGGCTATCATGTACAGTCACTTACAATCTTCATTAGATCTGTACGTAACCATGAATATACTGATTGCAATAAAGATGGCCATTCTTTTCAGCCATATTTTTTATTCATTCATCTTTCAAACTCCGTGTGGTTATACTCCTTACTATAATATAGTTAATCTGTATTTATCCGATCATCATGATCTCCCTCGATCTACTTTAGATATGTACCTAGCCACCCTAACCCAGGCAGGTTTCCTCAATGTCTGTGGTGGAGAGTGTATGAACGGTGGTACCTGCAGGACCAGTGGGGTGTGTAGATGTCGTAATGGATTCATCGGGAGATTCTGCGAGAACACCTGTCCCGAAGGCTCCTATGGTCGGAACTGCCAAGAGACCTGTCAATGTTCATCCACGGCCGAGTGCCTACCCGAATCAGGGCTTTGTATGTGTCCAGGATATGCAGCATCGTAAGTATCGCCCATACTTGGCAATTACTGTTATTTCCGCCTCGATGCCTCAACGACGGCATTTTTATTCCACAATAAGCCCGTCTACGTTGTAATTTGGAAACAGAATTGCATATATGAATATTATGTGGCTTATAAAATTGACCAAAGATAGCATTATGTTTAAACACAACTAAAGTAAAGAAATCAAACACAAGCACGAAACGGGCGCTTGTAAATGACATTTAATAATCAAGTTGTTTTAATTGCATTAATAGCTTTTAAGAACGTGATGTATAGTAGTGTGAGAGCTGCTCAAAAGACTTGAAAACTAATTCATTAGTGCCTTCATCTATTTCTTTCAACGAAAGCTTGGTGTCTTCGTAAATGAGCTCAAAATATTTACAAATTTATTAAACAACGGCTACTTCTATAGTGTGTCCAGAGCAATTTCTGGTCGATTCCTCTTCATTTGAGTTATGTTTTTCCCAAATGTTTGTCCAGATTAGATGACATCAATTTAACTATTGAATTAACAGGAACACAACTTTTTTGCTTGAAATTCTCGCCCCATTACACTTTCAACTTTTTCCAAATAAATCCCCTGCACTTTCATTCACCCATCCCTACCGCTCTCTCTTACATCAACTAAAATCTACCATTATTCAATCTCTAATAAACCATAACCCCCCAAAGTCAATCAGGCGGTTACGATGACAGCGACGAGGACGAGTCCGACTCCGAATACGATGAGGACTCGTCCGATAGTGAGTTAATGAACCCTGTGTCATCATCATACAGTATGTACCACTGCACGGGACGGTGTCCGGTCGGGAAATATGGACCCTACTGCATGCAGACCTGTAATTGTCCCGCGGGACTTCTCTGTAATGACGTCAGCGGGAACTGTGAATGTCCCGAAGGTGAGGTGTGCGACGGATCAGGCGGCACGACAACACAAAGAAATCCAGGTAAAACCACATGCACAAACCTGAACAGACGGTCAAATTACATGTAGTTGAATAACTTATGTTATTAGGTTTAAATAATGTGAACAAAATAATCTTCTACCATTATTTGCCATATTTATTTTCCATTAAGGCAATTTATGAAATGCAAAGAAGTGAGTTTTTATTGACATTATGCTGCATGATTTGAGAAAGTGTCGACAGTATCCACTTTCATTTTATATCAAGATTCAGAAAAACCACCACGACAACAAATTACCAAAATTAACGACCCATGTACAATGTGAATAGGTCGATATACATTGCAAGTTAGGCCTTACACAGAGTAGAATTTGAATTCTTTGATCCTTTACATCAATACAACCAGAAATTTATATTTTAAGAAAAAAAAAACAGTTGTAAATTATGTGGCAGGGATGTTTTCTATACAAATTGACCAACTTATGTGTAAAATTTTGATGATCTGTCAAGTCATACATAAGTGAAAATGCACTAAACGGAAAATCATTACTTTTCCCAATTCAAGGGACATCTCTTTGATTATATTATGATATCCGACAGTTATTTCTAGCAAACATTCACAAGTTATTTCTTTCAAGTCTGTTTGCCATAGATTCACTCAATCCATTTCTGGTGACGGGAAGAAGTGTATATTGTGTTGGCGAATATTTTGAAAGACCAATACTAAACTAATGTACTCTTCTACTTGTGCATTGTAGCTTCAACTTCCTGTAGAAAACAAATATTTGGTTTTATTGTTTCAAAATTATGGGCATTGTGTTGGTCGAATATCTAACCGCAATATTTTTAACATTATTCACTATTTCAGTGGTGACGTCACCGCCTAAACGTAGATTGCCAGTGACATCATCTCCAGCAGCAGCCAATCCAGCTAACCCGGCTAACCCAGGCAGAGGATCATCAGGGACAGCGCCCGCTGCGTCCGGCCCACGCACAGGCACTGGTACCGCATCAGGCTCATCATCTTGGTCATCTTCCTCATCATCCAGTCACTCTGTATCAGCGACCGGTAGCAAGTACCCTGCAGCGGATCCAAACGACGGCACGGGCACGAGCAAGGCGGCGAAGCCGGAGATCGCTCTCCAAGGCGACAATACGGCGACGTCAGAGGAGCGGCTTGGTAGAGGAGAAACCCTGACATTGTGGGCCGTGATCGCAGTGTCTTCCCTTTTGTTGCTCGTTGTCGCATCCGTTCTCATCGCCATCCTAATCAAACGACAACATCAGGGATCAACCGTTCATGTAGAAGGGTAAGAAGTCAATAACCACTATACGAAAGAAAATGTATTTCATTTATTAACCTTTGTTTTTGTTGGACGAAATCCAATCAGGCAATTTCCTCGTTTATCCTCTTTTACTTTTGATTGCTTTTCAATCCTGTATTCAATAGCCTAAATAATTGCGTACAACGTAATACAATTCATAACGTGACTCCAGAACAAAAGAAGTATCATTAAGGACGAGTTTTACTTTCTTTTTATGAGTTCATATACAATATCGAGGAATCATTATTTAGTTTTCAAAGGCTTTTGATAGTGTGATTTACAGTATTTTCTTTCATGGTTAACAAGGTCATTCAGGTCATAACAATGCTAAATTAAAAGTAATTACTACCATTGTCAAGGATTCGAAATATGGAAAAAAAAATAAATAATAACTGATTCAGCTACTTACATCATAATTGCAATACCTTGGGCCAGATGTGAATTATCATAACTTTATTAGCTCTGTGGAAAGCATGTAAGCTCCCTGATGTTGGTTGGAATATCTTCATAATAACGTAGTATCAATACTAGTATTCATCTTTGTTGCCTTTGCTTCTGCTTTATTTTTACACTGAACCAAACTACTTCAGCGTAATTGAGACAACATTTCAATCATGTCAATTACTTTAAAAAAAAATATGTTAGGGTATGCATTACGCTTTACGCTTCAGAACATTGTGACCCATTATGTTTATTTTCCACATCTATTATATTTCGTCAGTATCAAAGAAAGAAAAATTAGAGTAATCAGGTACGGATCCATGATTTTTCAAGGGGGGGGGGGCATAGTTTCCCGAGGAACTAGCACAAAAAAAGGTTTTCACCGAAAAGTTACAAATAATGAAAACAAAATGTCCTTGCTTTCAGAAGGAGGGGGGGGGAGGGTTGGGGGACACTTGTGTTATAACGGCATATTTATACATTACAAATTTTAATTGTGCCTCTCAAGGGGGGAGGCACGGGCAGGCTGCCCCCCCCCCGATCCGCCAGTGAAAGTAATGGATTAGTGCAAGCCTGAAACTATGTGATACTGTACTTGAAGTTGACAACATTGTGAGTTTTAAACTGCAAAAGAACTTTTCATTATTTGTCCAACCAAATAATTGATCATAAAAAATAGAGAAATCTTTTGAATTCTATAAAGCTTATATTTTCACATTTCAATTCATAATCTAAATATATCACACTAGTTTCATTCTTTTTGCGATACCGTTCACTGCTTTTGGCAATCAAATCAAGAAACACTGATAAAAATACAACACACATTTCTCAAAATTACATTTCATATTTAGCGTTCGCACTCTTATTTGCTTTCCATTCCATTAAATCAAATATAATGCAAGCATATCCATGCTACAAACTGTATTTTAAACAACAAGGAAACACGATATTTTGATAACCGCCAGTATTATTCGGTGCTTTTGATCTATTATGTACAATGTATGTACAGTAATGTTTATTAGTCAAACCACGGAAAATCAAGCATTTTTTGTGTTTGTTTCCTGGTTTTAATCATATTCATTTTTAACTTGTGATGAGTAAATACATATATATAACTGAAAAAAAATTGGTAGATTTTTTAATCAATAAGAAAAAATTATATGCACGCTGTAATTTCCGTAACGAAGATATTTAAATGATTTAATGGTATACTGGTATTCCAGAAATGAATTTATAGGAGAATGACACAAATTCGCTTATGATTCAAACTATAATCATCTGATCATGAGGATTCATCTGTGTTGGTTGAAGATCAGAAAATTTTGAAAACTACGTCACATCGCTGAGGAAGGCTGCATTTAGTAGCAGATAATTGCGAGGTAACTCTATCGAGTTTTTGTGTGTGTTGAGAGCAAAACTTCAAAATTTTCTTATATAACAATCTTTCTATGAATATGACATGTGTCCGACCCCCCCCCCCAAAAAAAAAGAAATAATAATAATAATAATAGTAATAAAAATCAACCAAATCATTGGTTATGATCCGCCTGGAGCTGTTCTATCAGAGACCTATCACTTGGAAGGAAGATGCATTGAGTGAACGACAATTGCTAATGAAAGTAATAATATTTTATCCCTTTTTTATTTTGAAATCATGATGATTTAGATGATGAGTGAGGTAAAATTTACACTAATTTCGTCGTAAAAATATCATATTACATAATAAAAAAGAATGTATCGTGTATATTCAATCACGAAAATTGCACAATCTGTTTGCTTTCCGAAACCATACTATACCTTAGCCTATAATTTAGGCGAAGGCTGTAGTTATTGTCTTTACTGTTATGCTGAACGCAAGCGATGCGTCTGGTGTGGCAAAGACTACGAATTGTGGAAGCAGCCACCAATTCGTAGTCTTTGCCACATCAGACGTATCGCTTGCGTTCAGCATTACAGCAAAGACAGCAGCTTCAGCCTAGATTATAGTCTAACAATATCATTGATTTCGTATTGTTTGCGATCAAAATACCTACGTAGGATTACCTTTTTGTGGGGGTGGGGAAGCCTGGGGGCACCGCATCTGTATAATTTGTTTGCTTCCAGAACACCCTGCATAATAATGCGAGCGAGCAGAGCGAATCAGGAGAAAATGGAAGAAGTATATTAGAAAACGCACAAACATCTCCCTATAATGGTTTTATTCTAGCAGCGAGCAGAGCAAGCCACCAAAACAAAATTGTCTATTTTTTCACCCCTAAAATATCATATGCCAATAAAAGACCGATATCTTTTTTTTTTTTTAGAATGTTGGAATATCTACAATTATGGTTCACTGCCCCGTTCGCTGCACAGACGGTCATGACAAGTGTTTCTATTGGGGGTTCTTAATCAGACTCTCAATCAAATAAGCTAACTCAAATATGAATTTGGTAGATTCAGGTCCAACTTTTTAAAACCTAGGGGACCTTTTAAATATCTCATTTAGCGTAAGATCATGTTCCATTTGTGGGTAGATTCGTGCTTGACTGTAATGCTGCATGATGGATGGGGTCCAACATCACGGTGAAACACATGCGGACGGAGTAGGCCTACATTTAACTCTGTCGGCAGTTGGTCTGCGTTAAGTCTATTTTTTTAAACCCTGTTTATGATTATACCAATTAGTTACAGGATAAAGCACTCGCAGTTCTTTGGTCTGTCTATATATTATAATGTGGCAAACTTTTAGATAATGCTATTTCCTCACAAAAACCGTACGAAACCTTTTTTTATTAGTTGACCTGGATAGTCATGTGACCGGTCCTCGTGCATGCGGTAAAATTGTTCTGTTGAATCGGTCTGTTTCCGTTCACCATGTTCACTATTATGTTTCCTTGATCGATGATGCAACTTAAACGTACGTGTATTCAGCAAGTAATATCACCACAATGGTAAAACTAAAATATCGTCATCAGGGCAATCCATGAAATAATCAACCATTTTGTTCATCCCTATATATCAGGGGCCCATCTTACAAAGAGTTGCGATTGATCCATTCCATCACAACTATGGAAAGCCAGCAAAGTCAACATATAAAATGCATGTTTGTTCAAAAAATTCTAGATATGAATTCCATAAATTCATTGATTTCTTGACAATTTGGTATGTTCTCCTTTGTTTACAGAGGACATTTTGCAAATTTACTGTAGAAAAGTTATGACACTGATGGATTTCCATAAAGTTACGATTGATTGGGTCAATCGTAACTCTTTGTAAGACGGGGCCCAGACGTGCATTTTGCTTTATTTTTACCCTATTATTCATTCAATTTTCAATTTAATTTCAATTCATTTCTTTATTTCATTTCCATTCAAACATAATTCATATTAATATAAATCGGGTACAATTTACACATGAACATTCTTACCTCGTAATTAAAACAGAATAAATTTGAGCATAAATGGAACTGAGGGTGGTCCCCTAAAAGCCATTATGCATAATGTAATCAAGCCATAATGATACGAAAGCGTTGCACCTCTTATGATCAAGAAAACAGAGACAAAAGTCCTACATTTAGGGGGTCGATAGAATTATTCGTAATTTGGAAAGGACAAATTATGAGCAAATCAAAATTATGGATCATCGTGACTAATACCTTGGTCACATTTGTTCTACGGCAGCCGTACGGCGAGTCAAAAACAACCGTTTTATCATTTGTTTGTACCAGCTACATATAGGTGGTTTTAGTAAAAATGAACAAAACGGCTGTTTTCGACTCGCCGTATACGGCCGCCGTAGAGAAAATGTGACCATGGTATTAGTTAGACTTACTATTTAAGAATGTGTCCAAATAACTTTTATTGATAAAATCTTAGAACTCTAAATATCGACTGTGATTCAGCTTTGTGGCCAGATGCAGTTGATATCACTTTGATAAAAACAAACAAAAGTTATAATACCAAAGCAACAAACTCGTCAAATATTATTTAACCATTATGCGACTATTCATTTGGAAACTCAAAACAAATCAAATCGAAACCGTCTCAATGAGCGTTTCTAGGATACTTGATTAACTTTCATTTTAAAGAATGAGCTACGTAAGCTGCGTTATTTATTGTTTCTTAATTGCGTCGTGATGAGAAACGTTTCTCATTAAGACTTTCAAAACTCGCGTTGCCTAGGATTGACCAAGACATAACTTCAATGAAACTTTTAGTTTGTATTTTTTCCCTTTTTGTTTTCCTTCTTGTCAATTATTCAAATGTAACCTCTTCATGATATCTCCCCGTTTCAAGTACTTTGTTGTGATTTCTTTTCCCTAACCACTTCACGAAAGTTATGAATTGCATATACCGGTGCCAAAACAGCTGTTCAAGTTTATACCGGTGGAACCAAAAAGGCGGGAAGTTGCTGTCGCCATGCCAACGATCATTTCCGCTCTGCCTTGTTCTCCCGGGGTATAAAGGCCTATGGCAATTGGTGATCGAAAGTATATCAGTATCAGAAAGAGGAACTAAAGTCAGAAGTTCTTAAAACAGCCGTTGTGCTGGTAGGATTGGTTATTTGGAGTAAGGAGAGAGTTAGAAGCGGGTTCTAGGCCATTTGGATCTCATACGGGGAACTGACGCCACCAACATGGCGTACAAGAGAACTATAGAACCTGATATGTCGTACCAGAAATCTGCTGGTACTGACTGTAGTCATCTGTTCTCTTGTTTCTCATTCTGTTTCTCCAGATCACACAAGAAGAGACTGGAAGATACTAACGTCTATGAGATTGTCGAATCCACCAATGGTAAGAATTCTATACAGTTTTTTTTCATTTATTTCAGTTTTAATTTCAAAATTTCATTATGTCATTTTTCTCCTTAGCCACATAATGATCCAGGATTTCGTAAAAGAGTTGGCAAAGATTTTGTCACAAATACCAAAGTAATATCTTACTCCGAAAAAAAAAGCTCTTATAAAGAGTGAGACATATTTGCCACTTCGGGCTATTAAGCAGGAGCGACTTTTCGTGCCCATATTCTCGCAGGATATGCGCCGGTCGGGTCCCATTTTGGGCTGCATCTTGAGGTTTCATATCTTTGAAAACCACTGTTTGATATTTCAGTACAACATATTGAGTGTATATACCAAAAAAAAATCCTATACATATCTTTTAGTTTAGGATTCTTTAATATTCAGTACTGAGAACTATACAATGAGAAGAATCCCAAAATACAAATTGTGTTAAATATACATGTCTACAATTTCAAGCCTGGGTATCCACTCTCTATAATTCATAATTTTCTTGGTATATCTGAAACTATTCTGACAAGCTCTCTGGCTGCCAAAAACAGTTTTGGCTTAAAATGTGAAGAAAATTGAACAAATAGTAGATTTGGTTTACTGCTAATAAAAACTTGTAAGGGATTAAAGTGCAAACATTTTATTTTTAAAAACCTTTATCAGAAGTTAGACATAATTGTGACCGACCTTAGATATTGTTCTGACAAATAAAATCATGTATGGAGGTGAAATTGTTTTTCTTTATGAAAAAGCGTTATTCAATGTTTTTAATACTTTTGTGACTAATTTCAAAGCTGTTACAGGCTCACTTTAAGAAAATCCGAGGTAATTGGTATAAACTTTTATCAGTTTGGTATATTGGTATTGGTAGACTATAAAACTTTGTTAAAGTGGAGCAAGTTATATATCACGAAAAAAAATCATTGCTTTTGGTGAATGCTATATTGAACGTACAAGGAACTTTCAAATCTCTGCTCTATACATCGTTGATCTTGAAAAGTAAGACAATATGCAGTAAATGATATAGCTCGAATACAAGACCTTGTCCTATATATGCCATTAAGATTCAGAGTGATTAAAACCGCTACCATCGGGGTTGGTCTTATCATGGTACTGTGTTTTCAGAAACTTCCTGTTCCTAAATTAGATTTCAATGTGAGCTATCTCAGCTTTAACTTGTGTTTCTTCCCTTATCTAAAAAAGATGCGAACAAAGGAACAAGTCAGAAATTAGTCAAGAAAATTGGGTCAGTTTGTGGTTTGTTTTTGTCATTAATATTAAAAAAATATATTTTATATTTTTTAATGCAATCAGAAATTCAAGACCCACTCCAAATCTGAATCTCGTGGGTCCATATTCATAATGAACTTGAATAAACTGCTTTATTTTCACCTAAATATTGAATTGCTCAGTGTAATTTACTAGATAACAACGGCAGCGCCAGGGGGGTGAAGTGCACGATTGCCCATATGACTTATCTTTTTAAATAATTCAAAATATGGAATAAAGAAAGGGGTAAAGCGGAGAGTTTATTGAAAGAGAGAGTTGTGGCATTAAAAATGGACACGATGTATTTTTGTTTCACTTTGAAATAATAGAGATTACAAGGATTATCAAATTTTTTTTGTCTAACATTCCAGATTTACATACATGTATTTGAGGCTAGAATTTGCCTTTGATTTGTTAAACTCCGGTTACCTTTCTGTCTTTACGAACTAAATTCACACGGAAATGATTCCTCTAAAGTGTTCGGTTTACCCTTGGGATGAGATAACCACGTGTTTCAATCCTGTGATTTTAAATGTTCCTGGGAAAATATCCGAAGACATAAGATGTCCGGCAAGGCTCACTTCCAGTTTAGATCGATTCATGTCCTATATCTTTTCCTGTTTTTCACACTGATCATGTTGTTATATAGGGAGATCTGAACTGAGGCGGGTGAAGGAAGAGTGTGGTGGTGGTGTTTTTCTTTTAAACCTAAATGTGGGGAGAAAAGCAATGCTTGTTGGTGAGCAGCCAGGGACTGACGATACAAGGTTAAAGGTCCCAGTAATAAGGAAAATAAAAAACTTGTTTTATCTTATAATATAAAGTATCATATATAAAACTTGATGGTCACTGTTTATCTCCATTCCTCTTTTTTATATAATTTTTTGCTCAACATTTGGTTAAATATTATTATCATTGAAGAAGACGCAGACTGGTTAAAGAATTACTAAACGGATGGTTGGGGCGTGGGCAGACTTCTGAAAAAAAATGAATAATCTATAACCAGTATTTATTATAGTTCGGTTGGTTTTATACACTATAGTTCATTGATATTGTAAGGAGGACAACGGTCCAACGGCAAAACGTGTTTGTTTTATTTTTATAGATAAGAAATTTATTTAATTTCCAATTAAGTTTGTAAAATTCTAGCTGTAGCCCCCTCCCCCATCTACTTCTGTATATATGAGGCGATTGGCACATGGGGTGTGGAGGCTGCAGCGACAGAGTGATTGCTTGCAAGCACAAATTAGGTTAAAATCAACTGTACATTATAATTCTTGCAATTGATTGCTGGTATATTTCTTACAAAGGAAAGAGGTGCCTATTTATCTGATACCATTGAATTTATTTTTAGATATCAAATCAGTTTATGATTTATATTTACAATCGTTTGCAAATAAGTTTCTGGCCACCCCTAGCTCACCCCCCCCCCCTTTCCGGGTGAAATTTTCTCAATATTCTCAACGTCTTCACAGGGAGGATAAGGTACCATACTTGCTTTAACATCAATATACCAAGATTTATCCATCCAGGTGTCTGTCTATTCTTTTCAAGATTCCAAGTCCAGATTATTTAATTATATTTTAAAATACCCACCCTCTCCAGCTTGTGATCATGAGCCCCCCCCTCGATATCTACGAAAGTGGAGATCATTTCTTGCTTCCTGGTATAAGTTTTCAGACGTAAGCAAGAGGATTCTTGGCGTCGAGTGTTATATACAAAGAGCATGTATAGAAGATTGAAATATAAGAATATAAGTGTTTGTCTGGAGGAAATATCATTAACCAGACAAAATTGAATTTAGATGCGATTTGTTAACATTCTTGTTTGGTTGTAATGTAAACAAAAACACGTTGAATGTATTTAAAGATATACCAATGAATAGAAAAAAAACTGTGAAGAGGAATATTGTCTGGTTGTAACACTATTTCATACCAGCCTGTTATCCCCTTATTAAGCGATATTTCCTGATATGATAAGATTGCTTAGTGTTTTCAAAACAATGTCAAACTTGTTATTTGAAATTGACACTGGGGGAGTCCTTCAACCAAAATCAAATTTGACGTTTTTATGACATCTATAAATCAATGATGAAGTGGAAATGTCACTCAAAATGACAAAGGATTTGATCATTTTTACACAATTTTATTTTAGAATAATCCTGGTATGTGTTGAAATACGAACTTTTATAAATTAATACCCTCATTTCAAACGATGTCCTTTACTATAATCACTTTCTTGTTCTTTTTCATCGAATCCGGTACCAACATAGTATTTCATTTTCATAATAACATTTACCCTCATTTACTAATCAATATGTTTCTGAAAGTTGGAAATTAGAATCTGCCTTATTTGATTTATGTCGGTTCTCGTGCTAATTGAATCCAATTATGTCATGCTGTGCGGAGTTGGTGGTGGTCGTTGAGAAGGGGAAAAAATGAAGAAAAAAAACACGTGGTTTCAAGCTGAAGATTTTTCTTCACATCTGTTTCACTGGTCTAATAGAACCACAACACATAGTGGTAGACTTGGTAGTGGCCAAATTTGTGTAAATCCTGTTTAGTTGGAGACAGCTTCCATGTTTCTAACCACAAAACAATCATATATTCCGATGAGACAAATTACTTCCATTATCCAATAGGTATGTAGGCTAAGTTCGCCAACGAATGGAGAGGCAATATGTATGTTTGTTTTCGGTAAATACATGCCCAAATATTTGGCAGGCCTAAATATGAAATATTGTTTTACAAAAACCCATGTTCCCTGTTTTATATATATAATTGGATAGATCTTCAGGCAACTTCTATTTATATAGGTATAGTAACCTTTCTTAAAAAAAAAGTCTGTAATTTCATCCACATTACCTAATTTTCAGATAAATATAGGCATATTATTACTTTTAGTTGTTTCGTTTATTTTTTTCTTTAAACTAATTCTAATTCAATCTTCAGATTTAGGTGACTTTGTTTTATTTGATTGCAAAATATACCGAAAAGGGTGATATTTGTGGGTTTGATGTTGGTAGTTTTCAAACATGATGTAGTGTAAGAATAGCATGCGTGCATGTTACTGGAATATTAGCAAAAATCACTAAAATCACCGAGATGCAAATTAAGTTGGTATCATACATCTCCATAGATAGATAAATGAACAACATACAACATTATTACTGAGTTGGTTCCCCTTCCAATTCGTTGGAAATCTGAAGGAATGTGTGGTTTAAGACTGCATTTTCAGTTCCCTTTCCCATATCCTGGTGGATATGTACTCTGTTGAATATGCGAAAAGAAAAACATAATTTCCGGGTGTGGTGACAATCAGACAGATTTCTTTTTTATCCAAACGAAAAGAAAAAAAACTTCACAGGTTGGAACCAACGTGGAATCCAAGTCCGTTGGAGTCACACCCCCACCCCCCCCCCCCTCCTCCCCCGGAGAAGGGAAATCCTATTCTTTCGCGGGTTGTTTTACAGATTCATACCGTCACTAAAAGGATAGCTCATTGAAATATTTCTTTTAGTTCATGAATTGTTGAAATGACTTCGCTATAAAATATATTTCAAACACTGAAATATTCCATTGGATAATATCCAAGGTTGATTCGACATTAGTTTTATTAGTCAAAAGATTTTTTTTAACATAGGCATTTTTAACACCACCTCTTGCTAAGATATCACAGGTCCAAGGATAGGGATGTCACACATTGATTTTTTTCCCCGAAAATTTAAATAGTTTTGATATTCAGAACGATTAAAAGAAAGGAGTGATTCTTAATTCCTATTATCCATTCAGTTTATTAGAGTGCGGGATGAGCACTTCCATTCGTTTAATATAAACCTGTCTGCTCTCGTCCCCTGCAGGAATTCTATAATTAATATCCATACACTGTTTGCGCGGGGCATTTTAACATACCAATAGAGACACATCCCGGCGGGGATGCCCGGGATCACTCTGCTATAGCATCCAAGGCGCTGGCAATAACCATCTACATATCACTGTAATATAAGACTCAACAAAAAATATATGATATAAAACTTATATTAAAATAATGACAACGCATTGCTGACGTTTGGCATAGCCTTGTGTTAAATTTATTTTTAGGAAAAGGTTGGGCTGATAGATTATTAGTTTGAAGGAGGTTATATTCAGGGTATACCTCTTGAAAAAATAGTAGTATATGCCCCACCTGATAAAATAGTAAGAGACTTTGGTGCATATAGACCTTCATCCCCTGCAAAACAAGAGGAAATGTAAAAAAGAAAGGAATAGATTATTGCAGACGGCCTTTTAATAAACTACCGGAAAGAGAAAGTTTCCTGTCGTGTAATGAAATACTATACACTTCAATTCATGATGATTGCTTTGTTATATATGCCGACATTCAGACAAGCCTCATTATCATGTGTCGAGTTCATGTTATTGTTTTGTTATCTCACTTTCCATGATGTTAACTGTAATTGTATGAAAGGTGTTTTAATCATGCTATTATCAAAGGCGAAACTCATAAAAAGTCCAGGATGGGTATAAAATAAAATATTAACATCGGCATCATTGCAAAGCATTTAGGTAGAAATATAGGCCTACAAACTAATTAAGATACGGTTTGTCCTACCTCAGTGCTTCACCAGAAATTATAATCAAGTATTCCAATATTTATTCCGAACCTTAAAAAAAAACATTCTTATTTCATCGATTCCTTTTTTTCTTAGTATAATATTCCAAATACAAAATAAACTCTAAAACGGGATCACATACTTGATTCATCTTTCGTAATATTGATGTTTCTATGATATGCAAATGACTCTGGATATCATACACTTCCAGCCAACAAGTCTTTATACAGCGCACGTGCACTCATGGAAGTAATGCCTGTCAGATACTCATTTAATTCACCTGGGTCGAGTGTGGAAAATATAAATGAATGTCTCATCAGAGCACATGAGTATGTCAGCAGGGATTTGAACCCGGTATACATTGTAGGTCAAAGTCATTGGACCATAATAACTTGATATTTATCTTGAAAATACACCCTGTATATGCAATGACTACAATAATGAAGTCCTCCCATGGTTTGAGACCTGTTCAGAGGATGATGATGTAGGCCTATATATTGATTACGTGATCACCACATGGAGTACATCATTTTTTTTAGGATCAAGCACTAATTGAAAGTAATGATCACAGTCATGTTATAACACGGATATCATAAAAATTTACTGCGACCTGTATTTCTATTGACTATATAAATAACCAGTGGATGAGTCAGTATTAAATTTAACCCGGCACCACGCTTACCATAAAAATGCTGTAAAACATCATTATACTTAAAGAAATGAAGGTGGGTTTTTACGTCCGGGGGACCGTTTTATCAAGTTTCAGATCTGACATCTTTCCTTGGCTGAGAAGCACTGTTCCTTTGGTAACTGTCAGATAAAGTGAGACTTGTCAGATAAAACGTCATTATTATTTATTTTGTAATTATCTCTGTTGTTTGAATATTTTTGTGTCATTTTTACCTTGTAAATACATCGCAATTCGGCCTTAGCTTTTATTAATAAGCCATTTATCTATTTATCTATCTATCTATCTGTCTGTCTGTCTATCTATCTATCTGTCTATCTATCTATCTATCTATCTGTCTGTCTGTCTGTCTGTCTGTCTATCTATCTATCTATCTATCTATCTATATATCTATCTATCTATCTATCTATCTGACATGTCCTTTTATGAAACACTCCCCAGTTCTAATGAATCATAAGATTGCTATGCTATATTAATTGTGATCATTACAGATTTTCCTTGAGGTTCACAGACCTTTATTTTATATCATGAACATAAATGGAAGCAACATTCTGACACTTCTTTGGGCTGATCTTGGAGGAGTGTTTGGAGTATATACTTCCAGGATTTTATTAGCCCAGTTTCAGTGGTACTGACTTAGCTGCATTCTCCTCTCAGAGAAGCCTTATTGATCTGATTGACCCTTTTTTGCTGGGTTTCGCTCCAACTCTTTCTTACGACCCCGGATCGCCAGTGTACACTGAAACTGCATTGTCAAATTGTCTTATTGACTGACATAGTTTTTCTACATGAAAAGCGTTATTGATACGGCCATAAATTTCACTCTTAATCAATCAACAGGTGATCACTTTCACATTAATTTTCTTTGTTTCTTCTTTCTCGCTTCAGGTCCATACAGAAGCAATAGCAAGACCATAGACAAGCTCGCAAAGAAAGCCCGGGAACGTGCCGAATCCTTCAAAGCTCAGGAAAGCATTAGTTCCATCACCAAAGAGATATACCTTCTACGTACATCGTCACTAAGCAACATGTCTACCTTGAATGTTCCAAGGAAAGACCACAAGGCAACCGAACTCTTTGCAAATTGGGCCAACAGTCTCCGTCTTAACAAATCCACCAACTCACTCAATGAAGGAAGCTCGTCACCAGGCTCGTCTCGAAGTAGATCGAGCTCCAACACTGTGACGCAGCCGTATGCCACCAAGACAGTCCCCCTTGATAATGACTTTGATGACTACGCAGAACCGGTGGATCATGTTTCAACCTTGAGCAAAGATTTCCAACCTAAGAGGCCTCTGACAATGACGAATTCAGATTCCAGGAGCAGCGATCGCGGTTATCAATCAATGTACACATCTTCCGGCTCGAACTCCTCATCGAACAGGACATCGGCAGTTTATAAGCCAACAGAAGATAGTGATTATGATGAGTTGGAAGAGGAGGTGGTAGACCAGGAGAAGATCAAGCACTTCCGGTTGACGAGATCGTACACGTACTCGGCCCCGTCTAAGGATCAGAACGGAGAATATAGTTGTTTGAATAGAGGTTTGAACACCAATAACAGGCGTGGCCCTGACGACAAGCAGAATACGTCGCGAGGAAACACTGGATACTGCAGTGCCGTAAAGACAGCAGAGACTGATGGCGAGTACTCACATCTCAATCGTTCAGCAAAGAGACTAACCCATATTCCTACCAGGAGGATTCAAGCTCCAACCCTACGCCACGACGATGAAGACGACTATGATTACTTAGAGGCAAATAAACCAGAACAGAACACGACAAAAGGCAACGGCAATGTCCACAAGAAATCTGATGGCAAAGTGGATACCCGTAAGAACCTTCCAGGAGATGGAGGGTATGACTTACTCAACAGACCATTCAGAGCCAACAACGATCAATATGAATCCATATGGCCTGGTAAAAAATGAACTTTCGTCGGGGTAAGCTTTAAAGGAGCTAAGTCAACGCTCGCATCACGTTGATCGACCTGTAGGCCTACTCAAAAGTTCTTTAAAATGGCTCGAAGGGAGGTATTTGTGTATTTTGGTGCCATACTGAATGTACTGAAGGACGGTAACGCTGTGCGCGTAAGAAGCGAATACCTTTGAAGAAGAACTCATCTCCATAAACTTCGATGCTGTCGAATATTAACACAAACAAATTTGGAAGGAACTGGATTTTTTTATTGTTTGCACTAACGAATTTAAAATTTTCAAAAGTGGTAGCCATTCATTAGGATATACAATTTCGTTTCAATCTTGTATGGTTACAATAGCCGTTGTGCAGAATAACATCGTCACCATCCGCGGTATTCCATCAGCATATTTCCTTTAATTCTTCTCGTTCTTTTTTATTTTATTTGGAAAGTAAGAAAGTTCTTATATTAATGCCATAAAGTTGGTGAACAATTATGATTTTCTTCCATTATTTCGGAAGATATTTTTAATAATTGTGTTTGTAGTAAGATGAGTTTTAAAGGATATGAAAACATGGCATGTAAGAGAGTCGGAAGTCTCTTGTGTCACAACCAAATGAGTTTTCTAATGAAAATATAAGCTGCACCTGATGGTAATTGCTGTCTAATGATGAAAACTAAACTATTTTTATGTTAACATTAAAAAAAGCCCATCGCACACATTATGTTGATGTTACGACTGGCATTCTTAATATTTTTTTCAAGAAAATACAAAGAACTAATGTTATCTCATTTGAGGTTGATAACAGTAGTAGAGATGCTAGTATACCTTTTCTTTTAACTGCAAGGCGTCAGTTGTAATTAGTTTCAAATCCGTCTCCCTACGATTGGGAATTAGTTCTGTTGTTATTCCAAATAGGGGCTTCTAAATAGCCTTTAATTTCAAATTGAGTATACTATAGTTATGAATTTGGTTAGTATGGTTCTCTTTGTCTGGAAATTCACAAAAAGTTTAATATTCCATTTTCCTTTAAAAAATCCGATCCATTCGAGAAGTGTGCAACGGATTTATGACGTCACAGTTGACCTTATAGTTATATGTTACATAGAAAATTACGTTTAAGGGTATCCATATTCGGTAGGACAATGCAACTGTGACTATTAATTATCAGTTAATTGGATATCTAAAGATTGCCAACATACTACATAGCAATATGAACAGAAAGTATAGCAATAATTAAGTCATGGGCTCATCTTTATCATTAATTTTATTGAGTTTGTGTGCATAGCTGCAACATGTTTTATAGCAACCACCGAGTAGGCGATAAAAACACGCTTGAGAAGTGCAATTATTAACAGATTTTTCTTTCATACATTTTGTGTACATTATCATCATCAGTGTATATATATCGAGCGAAATGCAATCATTTTTATTTATCAGATTAAAGAGATGCACATGTTTCTTGGAGAAAATATAAATGTTGTAATTGAAAGATTAAAGTATGTACTCAAATTATATTGTTAATAAAAAAATAATATCTACGATGACAAACTGTTGCCAAGGCGATGATTCTTTTTGTCTTGATAGTCTAATATTTTGAATTTATTACATTATACTAACCAACAATTCTAAGATCAAACTCTTTATCTGGGCTCCGTAACACAAAGATTAGCGATGAATTGCAAATATGAAAGAACCGCACTGATTGGTCCCTTGTCAATATTTTAAACCTAATGCGCGTGTTACATTGATATTGATTGGTCAGTTCATTTAGCGATTGATCGCTAATCTTTGTGTTACGGAGCCCAGGACGTATAAGAAATTAGATGATTATAATTCAAAGAATCCGTTTCATAGAAGAATGGCAAAAATCGTTGATCAGAAAGTAAAGTTTTGAAATTTATAGTGGGCATTTTCCCCCTTACAGATGATTACATCGATTGGCGCTATTTGCACAAATCCGCAATCAATTTAGTCTTTATTTCCCGATTCTTTCTAGAATGAGTATACAAGGATTTACAAAGTTATATAGTCATCCTGTTGTTAATGTTTTGAATCACCAGAGACAGAGGAATTTTAATTATCCAGTTAACAAATTATCTCGCTCTCACTCTGGATCCATGCTTCACTCTCATTTTCTAACCTTTTTTCAAAGAACCCTGTACGTGCTTTTCTAATTTACTAATGGGGCGTTGCAAAAAAATGAGAAGATTTAGATATTAATTGCGATCAGACAAATTTCAAATTAGTATAGTTATTTCATAAAATTCTGTTTGCTTGGAGCAGACAAGCAATAAATTGCAAAGTTGAATGATTTTTCAAGCTAAAAATGATGTGCGTTTTAATTGAAAGATTTTTCAGCTCATCCCCACTAATTGTATTTGTCTGCTCCCTCGCGTCAATATAATACTTCTGATGGTCACTTAACAATCTTTTATTTTACTGAAGAAAGACAAATTGAACAAATCACCATATAAGGTAAATATTTTATTTAAATAAACAATGCTGTGCACATACATATAAACTGTGACAAAAAAACAAAATATTTTATAGGGCGAATACACATGATTCAAACAAAATTTCAGCTGCTTATAATATGCATTTGATACCTAAGAACATTTATTTTTCTAAATTAGAACAGAACTTTCTTAGTTCGGTATAAAACAAGATAGGAAGTTTGTTTTCAGTCTATTCCCTGGTGACATGAGAAAGACATACTCTTTCAAGGCAGTGCTGAGTAAAGGACACTTTCACAATATAATGAATGTAAGTTTGAAAAGGTATAGGAAGACTGATTTTATAAGGTATCCGGAATGATTTTCTTCGGTGGTGTACATGATAGAGGTGGATTAAAATCAATGTTGTTGGTTTCTTGACAATGAGGGTGATGATGATGGCAATGATGGTGGTGGTGATGATGATGATGATGATGATGATGATGGCTTTGGTGCTGGTGATGATAATGATGGTGATGATGATGATGATGATGATGGCTTTGGTGGTGAAGACTATGGTGGTGGTGATGATGAAAATGATTTGATGATGATGAAGATGATGATAAAGATGTAATGACAAATAATGGTGAAAATGTTGGTGACAGTGCAGATGTTCATGGCCATAGTAAATTATTACAAGAATAATCATAACTAGTGATGCTGATGAATAAACAGATATACCATAAACCTGATCTTTTTAGTAATTATAAAATCTAACACTAAATAATATAAATCTGTTGTATCACAATACAAATTATATTCATCATCTATACACAGATTGTGTATAAACCTCCTTGAAGGAAATATTAAGCGTATAAAAGTGCAATAATGATTAAAGATATATCAATAATTTCTGGCTTCTACAATAATTATTAAGATTGTATGCTTTAATTAAATAATACAAATGAGATAATCCTAGAGGGTTTACATGTATCATCAAATGACAACTAAATATTTTTCAAATTACATTATAATTCAATTCAATACTTGTTTAAATCAGTGTTTTTTCCATTCGAGTAGTTAAATCTATTTTATACATAATTGTAAGATTGATCACGGTCCATGGTTTGCTACATTTTTTACGTCAATTAAATAAATAATATCTATGTACATTATCAACATACATAAACTGTCATTTGCCTTGAGATTCCAATAACAAGGGTCATAATCTTTATTACAATGTTCATATCAATTACAAAAAGGCAGTGCATAAATCTTACAAGCCAATTATTGGTCTTGGTGTCTAAAGACTTGTGATAATCAATTATAGTTTTACTTCATCCGATTAGCATATAATTACATTATTTGTGATCATTTGAAGTAATACAAAGATATTATATCATAATAAATCTTTAATGTCAAAATGTAGAAAAATACAAATCATATATATAAACAGAATTAGCAATTGATATTTTTGGTGAGTAGAGGCTATACAGAACACTACAACACAAAACACTTATTACAAATATAAAAATTTTCAAATACAATTCCTGATTTGCTATTCACAAAGTTTGAATATGCAGCTAGAAGTGATTGATGATTGTATACAAACATTTTTTCAAAAAAAAACATAAATGGAATAAATGTAATTCAAATCAAGCTGTTCTCAACACAATTTCAACCTCACAACTGCATTTTTCTTTTACAGTATGACCACATGTCTTAATAAATCACAGTCAATACGAAATAAACAAGTACACAAAATTGAATGAAATGCGATCCAGTGTAAATCAGAGGATTTGCATCATATTAAAAAAATATGCATCAAAATAGATAAGTCAATGGAACATTTCAAGCTAATAACCACTCATAAAGTAATGAGGTTAATGTGATAGAGAGTGCTTTGAGCATACAAACACACACACATAACTCAAGTCTGACCTGGACCACATATACCAGATTCATTTCATATATTTCCTTCAATTTCTTCAATCATCTTACCAACTGATTGTCAGATGATGCCATTCCTTTAGCCCTTCATAAAATTAGACATTAGTATTTAAAATTTCAGCACCAAATACTACAAGTTATTAACCCACCCCTCTTTAAAAAATATTAAGATATTCAAGTTTGGTTTATGTTCAGGATGCATATAAAGGACTAAAGGCCAGTAAATTAAAATCTTAACTACCAGTAATGAACCTTATATATATTTTTTTAATGTCAGTGTCAGTCAGAATGAAATGACTGCTTCCATTTATTTCATCACCTTTGAAAAACTTAAAAAATCGACCAAGGATGTCTACACATTAAAAAAAAAAGAGTACTAACACAAATAAAGCTCGCTTAAATACCAAAAGATTCAAGACCTCATGTGACTGAAGTTCATTTAAAGGCCAATACACAAGCTTGGGAAGTATCATGTATCAAGTTACCATTTCCTGTGCTTTACAAGAATTCATTTTCAATAAGTGCTTTTACACAAACCTGACGAGTCCTCATTTTCTGATCAGAAAATCAGGTATTTTGCTATTGATATCCCAAGAGAAAATATGCATAAATAAGTATGTAACTTTAAGATTTACCGGTGATTAAAAAAGCTAATTATGAACATAAATTCATGAGAGTGAAGAAGAATGTACATCCTTAGCAGTAGGATTACAAAAGGCTTAAAGCAGACTAAAAAAAACCTGTCAGAGATCTTTCTCTGGGTTGGGCTGGTGTAAATATGCATCATCAATAGGTATTTGAGGCATAAACAAGGCATTTGTCTTGTAGGTATTTTCCTGATTGGGGGAGGTGTTAATACATCTAGTTTGAGTTATCTCCAGTATTTGATTAATCAATGTCCTTCAAATGAAATTAGATAATTGTACAATAGTATAAGCACCAACCTGCCTCCCACTCCTCCAAGTAAATAAGGAAGAAGGAAATATTTTGTTTTAAAAAATAAAAAGTTTTCAAATGAAAAAGGGAAGTAAAAATGTATTTAAAAAGCAAAGAAAGATGAAAGTAAAACTCAAACAAATCATGAATCAAAACATCAGAGCAGTGAGTTGTAAAATTATCAGGGAAGTTTAAACTATGTTATAAAATGAAATATATTCATTCCAGTGTGATAAAAAAAGATCACTGAACAGTTATTTTTAGAGAAATCACTTATATATATAAATATACACTTAAATCATAAGTACCAGGGCTCTGTAACACAAAGGTTGGCAATAACCAATCAAAATCATTGTTGCATGCTCATTTTTGTTAAAAACACTGAACCAATTAAAATTGTTCTTTGCATCACAAACATTATACATAGTACATGATTTAGGTTTCTAACAAAGACATTTAAAATGAACCAACTATATCCAGTATGGTCCACAAATAATAAACTACATCACAAATAAATATAGGGGAAAGAATAAGAAGTGCTGGGTCTGCTAAAATGCTCCAATCAACTACTGAAAAAAGAAAAAAAATCTTATCCGCCAATTCTTTGTTATTGTTGCTGGAAATCAATCAAGGAAATAAAACCATATTAATTTTTTAGGACAATTTCACAAAAACTCATCCTACAATAGCACATATTAGTAATAATACACATTAGCATTTTGCACAGTGCGAATACTAAATGAGAACCAAATAACTTAGCTCAAGATTCAAAACGTAAACAGGATTTCCAACATACATCTAATCTGCTTTCTGGAAAATACTCCATATTAAAAGTTCAGAAGAATACATCTTTACAGTAGTGCATAGTAATAAAGTACTTTTTGTTTTGTTTGCATAGGTATGCCAGAGTCACAATTGTCAAAGTGAAGTGAATATAAACAGCATTTCAGTAAATATCAATTATGTTATAAATAATTGTTTATTTGAAGAAAAAAATATGAATACATATAAATCAGAATATTGAATGGTACATATAAAAAATAACCAAGGGATCATAGGACAAATGATTGCTATTTCTTGACTTCTTGTGTACGGGTGATGAGAAAATAAAAAATGAAACTGATATATTTCAATATAATTCAAAAGCGATAGTGTTCTGCAACATATGTTGTGTTCAGACATGACAAGACTAATTGCTCCCATTATACCCTTCAGCTTAAATCAAATGTATGGGAAGCCAAAAACATTGATACAAACTTTACACTGTATGTTCCTTATGCTTACTGTAGTTATTTCTCCATAGTAAACATTATTTCAGTTACCATTCCAATTAAAGTGAATACCAAATGTGCTGATAAATTAAACCTCAACAGTTTGCCTAACTCTGAGTTTAGAATTCAAGCTTTCAAATCAAACAAAATTTGAACACTTTCTATAAATTATGTCATAAGTTCGTGTATGCAACTCCAAAAAATCCTTTGTATTGATGTTAAAAAATTATTTGATTGCATAGTTTTTGGTCAACTTGCATTAACATGATATTTCTATTGCGAATGTATCTCAAAACACACCGACTTTGTACTTAAAAATCTCAAGACCTTTGTTTTCCAAAAAAAAATTAATATGCATTATATGGGTAATGCTATTTGACCTTTTACATTACAGAGCTGCATTGTATTGCCAAAACTGCTTATAGTACAAATTGTTGAATTTTATGTCTCCCTGATAATAAAAAGTTAATACCACAAGTGATGACAAGATGAAGGCTCCATATGAAGCATAAATTAATTGGAAAGGGTGTCAACAAAGAATTTAACTGGTACTATCCCTACAGTACATGCACAAATACAACCAGCAAAGTAAATTCACCCTGACCATAACACTTTTGTACTATTCCATGAACACTACCGTGGTACCTAAACCCGGGTGGTATATTAAAGCAATATCATCAAACTGTCAAGGTGCCTCATATTTGTTCGCATACAACCAGCATAGCTATGATTTTTATATCCTGTCAAAGATAGCTGGATGGGGGTGGTACATGTATAAAGTTACAAATGACTTTACAAACTACCCGACTAAAGACTAAAGAATCCAACTGTTGTTTTTTTCTAATCAGTTTTATCTGCATCAACCAAAGTTGAAATATAATCTATGTAGCCTACATCAATGTTATTAACAATATATTTCAAAGCAGAAATATGGGAGTGCCACATTTATTCAGGATTATTGGAAACAAGGTAAATTTTCTTGTAAAATCAAGAAAAATTTTGTATGCCATAGAGTATACAAATATTGACTGCACATGAAAAGAACTGTTTAAATTATCATTCCAGAGGTGCCTTTCATATCAGCCCCTAAGGGCCAGTATGAAAATCATTGAGAAAGTGATGAGTTTTCACTGTCATCCGAATACAGAGCAGTCCATATTTGTTTTATATTACATAGGTTATGTAGATTCGAATCAGTGATAGGTCAATACGCCATCACGTGACCATAGCTGAGAGGATTGCACTTCTTATATTCTAGGTTTTGACGTCACTTCAGTGCGTATAAATGCGTTGTATTGTCAATGTACGTGCTAGTGTTAATGCATCGATTGCATGAAGAATGCGCTTGATGTATTTTCTTTAAGAAAATTGATTATGACGTAGATGGATCAGAGCTGTAGCAAGTTTCGGGTTGGGGCCAGATGATGAATGCAATCTCTGATGGCGAATCCACATAGACTATACAATATAACAGATATTGCCTGGTCTATTGTTTTAATAAATAACATTTCAACTCCCCTCCAAAGCTGAGCGCTTCGGGCAAAATATAGTCCCTTGGGAAAAATATAACTCTGTCGGGGAGAGGAAATCTTATATTCAAACTCTAGGTAGGCAATATCTGTATAATATACCTCATTGATAATCACATAACTCTATCCCCAATTGATTAAATTTCAGAACCACTAGTGTAACTTTAATCTCAATTTGATTTGCTAAATCACTAAGTTATAATTTAAACAAGCTGTACTCCTGGGACTGCTCTACTGCTGGCCAGGACAACCAATAAATCCAGTTGGCGAGCCAGCACACTGTTGGTTGTGCATACATGACCAAACAGCCGTGTAGCAAAGCGCGGCAAGTTAGCTTGAGCCAGCTAGATGCGCGCGTAGAAACACAACTTGTCGAACCGCCCTCAAGGGTTACTAGTACCATCAGAGGGTTTGATAGAAGGAATGTACAGTAAGTCAAACCCCTGAGACGACGATAGACGGAATAGCACGTCACATGTTACAGTTTTGACCAATCAGAGATAACAATAGTATATGGTATACAATAGACTATATATGTACCCTAAATTTCATCAAGCATTGTCAGCAAGTGCATTCTTTCCACAAGCGTTTTGTGCACTGAAAGCTATTTCAGTTGTTTATACACTTATATACTACTTTACATTATGTTCTAATGATGTGTCATAGTGTATTTGATATTACTGATAGTTTTGTAATTGATTACAGGTGGAATGTTTACAATAATGGTTTGAGAAATGGAATTCATAAGAATATATCATACAGTTTTTAAGCCATCATAGAAATCACAATACCTTTATTGACTGAAATAGCAATTTATGCCATTTCGATATCCATTATTTCAACTTATGTTTGTCAGTGCATGGTATAATTGTTTATTATGTCCCTATATAACCACTGAGTTGTCATTTCCCTGCCGGCTGACAGCTTCGTGGGTTTTTTTGTATAACCTTTCACTACACTTCCAATCACAAGGAACATTATGATATAATCCATTCATGCAACATTCACATTTGCTTGCCTCTATCAGATATCAAATGTAAATATTTTCCTGCAGAAACTAATGTCTATGCTTTAAACACCTAACTACATATGAATTATTCAATTTTTTCATCCACCAGGAAGGAGAGGCATCTGACTATTTGTAGCTAATAATCAGTTTAAGTTTGCAATACTGCATTGATGTTGAGTTATATGTATTTTGTTTACTGACTCCAGCACATGATATATGGATACATAACAACCATTTTGCTTCCCTCTTTTTAACCTTATTGTTTTTTTCCTGTTTGGTTGTTTTGAGTGGCAGGTTTCATATCTCCTTAGCAAGACAAGAGTATTTGGTTTCTGTATATCTTTAAGAATACAATATCAAATTCACATGTAGGTCCCTGGGATAATATGAAGTGCATGTATACAGTACTTTTGATCAAAGTTGACATGATAAAAAGGTTAATGTTTTGCCAGTCTATTTAAAACCAGTTTTACTCTCAAACAAGAAATCAATATGCTTCTCTGATTTTCTGATTTTATCACATCAGCTTGACATCAAAATGAATCCCCCCTTCGACAATACATGTTATTTACTTCTGCAAGAGGCAGATATTGTAGGTTTTATTTTTTTCAATTAGTTCAAGCATCAAATGCCTCTGTCCATACTCTTTCACATGCTGTGTATGTATTGTATTCTATTCACTTTGTAAATATTTAACTTTTCTTCAATAATGAATTACATCATCTTATGAAAAAGCAATATGAAACCTGTTTCATAATTGTAATTTACATTCAGCCAACCCATTTTCATAATGAATTTGTGCAGTTCTTGCACATGTGTTTCTTTTTCATTTCATCAATTTTTCAATGTTACACAGGGGCAGAACACACATGTATACCGTGTGCAAACCAGCCAACACAGTTTTTCATTAATATCATTCTTCAGAATAACTGGGCAAGACCCCAAGTGACAGAATCTGCTGCTGCTTTGAGATTGGTAGAACAGACTCCGGTTCTATGGCTGAGCCTTGTAAAGGATATATATATATATATTTCTTTTAATTTGTAAGTTTAAAGCACAATGGAAATATTGACGACAAATGATCGTGATATGGTATCAACTAAGAAAATATCAAGTACATGATGCAATGTGAGGGAGAGAGCTGGTTCTGTGGTAAGGTATTGTTTTAATACCATGTTGTTGTGCTAGAATTCTTTGGTTTTAAGAAAGCACAACCATTCCACCATTCACGACAAGAGGACTGTATTTTTTTCTAGCAATACAGTGAAAGAAACACCAACCTAACAAATGTTAGCAAGGGGTGATGAAGTTGTGTGTGTTTGTTTGTTTGTTTTTATTAGAATGGTAATCTGTAGAATATCAAAATTGTGACTTCAGATTTCTATCTTTCTGTATTGAATTTCCTGTTCAATTTTGGGGTAATTTTCTTTCTTAAAAAAAAAAAAAACAAGGCTATATTTTGAGAATATAGCCTAGTAGAACTTATCACATTTGTCTATTTCTGAAATACCCCCCCCCCCACCATATACTAAACCTTCATGTAAAACAATGTTCTTCCTTACTGCTGAAGCTCCATTGCATTCTGATGACAAGTCATGTATAGAAAAAAGACTCTCTTAGAGGATTCTTGATGCCTTGAAGCTCTTCAAGAAACTACAGTCTACAGCACAGCTGCAACAATGTCTCTATGCAACCTTTGTTTACCAATGACAGGCAAGCAATCGCCAATGTTGTTGTCATCTGTAAAACATGACATAGCTAAGATTGGAGCAATGAAAGGGAAAATGGTCACAACAATTGACTTTATAAACAGGTACCATACATGTGGCAAGTTCAGAGAAGGTCAGAGACTGTTTCTGTGCTTCTACCTCTGCCAAATTCAGTCTCTGAAGAAGGTATAATGGTTCCAGAAGAGGTTTTGACTTTATCATAGGAAGATGCAGGAGTTTCTTCCTTGTCGAATGAGGTATCCTTAAACCATTGACTTCTGTATTCTTTAATTCCTTAGGTTTCATTAAGTGACCATCTGGGCTCCGTAACACAAAGATTAGCGATCAATCGCTAACTGAACTGACCAATCAAGATCAATATTACATGCGCATTTGGCGCAAAATACTGACCAGGAACCAATCAGAAGTGTTCTCTCATATTGGCTTTTCATCGCTAATCTTTGTGTTACGGCATTCAGGTTCCAGTAGTCAATGGGTTAATTACCACAATCTTTGTAGGAACTAGTCACATCGTTGGTCATACATGTATTTCAATAGCTTCAATAGCATATATCTTGCTCTTTATGATGCAACGTGGACTGATGAGTTTTTCCTGTCATGTCTAGATGTAAGAAGTCCTTAGAGATAGCAGATGTGTCTCTCTGCTGTTCCTCCAATAGAAGCACTTAAACTTTGTCTTTCTCCACTACCTTCGTCCTCTTCAGAGCTCTCATACCTGCCGAAATAGATTGAAAATTAAAATAATCAGACTTAAAGAGCCATTCAGGTTTTATGTAACAGGAGAAATAGTGATTAAAAATTCAAAATGTACTTGAAAAAAGAGACAATCCAAAGAGTGCATGAAATGAGTGCATAAATCTTTACATGGAATTCATCTTCAGATCTGGACAACATCATTTCATTTACCTTTCTAAATAGAAAGCATTATATCAATATCAAAGTGATATCTCTTGAATTTGAGGAGTATTCTGATTTAGAAAGAGAATGGAAAAGTAGGCATAAGTACTCACTGACCCAGAAAACATGATGCCTCCAGTATTTCGTAAAGGCTAGGTGGGTGTCTATGTAATTATTCTACTTAAAATGCCATTAATCAATGGATTAGAAAATGAAGATAAGTTCTTGCACTCGCCCAGATAATGAAAATGAAGGAGGTGTCATATTTTCTGGGTCAATGAGTACTGATGTCTTATGGAATACATGTATCAAAACTATTTCATTATCAACGCCTGAAATACATCTTCCTATCATTTTCAAAGTTTGAATTTATCATCAGATCAATTTAAAAAGTAAGATATACAAAAAATGTATGATACAGGTATGTGATCTACATCTTTGGTAACTATTACAATAAAAATGTTTGAAGTTTCATTTTTTTGTGTGCATATTTTATCTTTTTCGTATTAAGTTGCTCCCATCAATATTTCTAGAAAGAAAATGTTCAATTTGTAAGATAAGAGTATGAAGAGCCATTTAACATTACTGAGGTAGGGCAATAAAATTGATCAATGGAATATGCCCATAAAGAATCAATCAATAGCAACTAAAAATTGTCAAAATAATTTACAGTATTGCCTTTGCTAAAATGAGAAAAAATAGAATAGAAAGGGAAATACACTGTGAAGGAATCCCACTCAGCACATTTTACTTCAAAATCCTATCATTGTTATATATGCTGACACTGGAAGATTGAAAATAAAAAGACGCTATTAAGCAAAATTCAAATTTCCTGCTGAAAGATGCCGCCGAAACTTAAAATGGCTGACTTTTACTTAGTCAGATACCATTTTGTAAGAGTTCCAAAAAACAGAGAATTTTAATATCCTGATAGAAAGGAGTAAATTCTTTACAACTCCAGCATGTACAATAAGAAAGTCCTTTTTTTATTGTCTGTTCTCCGTTATTGTACACGTAACATTATCAGGAACTATTCATCATCGTGACTCACCTCTTATATGGACCAAGGAATTTACGGAAGGTCAAAACGGATAATCACGGATTTTAAGGAAAATTTACAGAGTTTCAATCCCTGCGTCATCATCAAATCGTGGAAATCAGATTAGGTGACAAGGCATACATGTAGAAAATGGCAAATACTGTAATTAGTGTAAGGAGATTTATTGCGCTTTGTTCAACTTTCCTTTAAAAAAAATACCTTTTAGCAGCTCTTTGGAATAATAATACTGCAAAAGGGTATATCTTTCTTCGAATGATTAGGCCTACATGTAAATGCCAAGAGTTACTGAAGAATAACACTTGTATACAAAAAAAACTGTTAGATAAATCTGTAAAATTCTTTTACAATTCAGAAAAAAAAGAAACAAATACTTCAGGCCTACACTTTAAAATATGTGGAACACACATGTACATGTAAGCGTACTGTATCATATCATAAAAGACATGTTATTTAGGCAATTTAGATAAAATGATCCAACTAATGAATAACGAACAAGAGCACCAACATACCTTACATTTTACAAACATTTTGGCCGAAAAGTGTGAAATGATCAGACCTGGGTACAGTATGTAATGTAGGCCTACATTGTACGTATTAAAAAAAATAATACAATCGTAAATTGGCAAATAAGACAGTATATCTTGACTGTACCATCTCAGTATATATTATACAGGTACATGCATAAGCCTTAATCTATGGCATATCACACATGGAGAGGTAGTTGACCGCCATGCAAAGATTTTAAAGTAAAACTACTTAAGATTAATATCTGATCCCTAATGCTTCCTTCCATAACTACAGCATCAAATGTCAGGATTTAAGTAATCTGCTTATTGCTGAGAAGAATTTTTGTAAGGTTTCTCTGATGAAGAGACTTTCTTTGCATTTCCCCCATTCCTAGCACCCTTCTACTTCAGTTTGAACCATTTAGTGAAAGCAGGCTATTAGCAGGCTATTCCATCTACATGTAAGTCAGTGCATAATACAGGCATTTGCTTCCATCCTCTGGATGAAACTCCTAACCTGTACTCAAATGCACCATCAATTAAAAAATCATAATTAACCTCTACTTTTAAATAATCTCTCGTTAATATAAGCGATGGAAACTCAAATTAATTAACTTTGCTTTAATACTGGTTTGTTCTTATTATCACCCCCCCCCCCCCGTGATTTGAAACAACTAATAGTGCCCTACCTTATACATTGATCACCATCACCATAACCCCCAAACATCACTATCAAGGGAATTACAATCATTCTACTACAATAGAATAATTGGATTGGATTTTTAATCTCATCCAATATACTTTTTGATGAGCTTAGGTCATAATAGTTTATAAACATATAATAAAAAAGGGTTCAGAGATAATCATATTTTAATGAAATATACAAATAATATTCAAACCATGTACTTTTCTTGATTTTCTTTTGGTTTAATACCTGGAAATGGAAATTTAAATAAAAATACCATTAATCATTAAAAAAAAAAGGAATGTACATGGTCAGCATAATACAGATATTATGCACTCTGTGACACAAGGCAATTAGCGCCAAATTACCACCTCTGCCTCCCTCTACATCCCTTATGTACACAGCCTATTGTATTCACATTCGACAGTTATTTCTTCTCCAGGAATAGAAAACTCAATAAAAAGAAAAGAAGTCTATTCATCAAGACTCAATAACAATCAAAGCAGATTAGACTACTCAATAACAATGGAATGCCACTCTCACAATGGGAGTGGGTAGCCTGAATACCCCTTGGTATACCTCCCTATTATTCTACCATTGATACAGTAGTAATGGGAAGCTGAATAAACAAGTACAGTGAGCGAAATGACTCAACTCTATGGGAAAGTGCAATGTGAGCTCGGGTAGAAATTTCAACCACAAACAGGAAGGCTTCACAAGTGTTTTTGCACAAAATTTTGACACCTTTTGTGTCGTCCTCTCCAGTTTGAGAAATCAATTTTTGCCTCTGGGTCTTCATAACAAATAAATTCCAAAGATTTGAGGAATAAAACATGTAGGGCCTAAATCAGAATATGCAATCAACTAGATTGGAATGAAATGTCAAAGGTTTCTCTTAAAGTCTGTCAAAAGCTTTGGAAACAGGAAAATTAAAAAAAAATCTAACATTCACATCATGCTATAAAAGTGAAGTAAACATTAATTGATTCTGTGTGAAATGTACAATTTGAATTTTATGAAAAGATAGTGCCTTTCTTAATTACAAACACAAATCAGTGATTGCATCTTAAGTCAATATCAGTACAAACTTTCCCAATTAGATTATGAAAAGGGATTTAATTGCTGAACAGGACATGGAAAATAACAAATCAAAAGAAATACTGTTTTTGGCCTATTATTATCAAGATTTAGATATCTTAATGTGGAGCGTTGTGGCCCAGTGGATAAGTCTTCTGACTTTGAAACAGATGGTCGTTGCTTCGAGTCCCAGAAATGGCGTAATTTCCTTCAGCAAGAAATTCATCCACATTGTGCTGCACTCAACCCAGGTGAGAGGAATGGGTACCTGGCAGGAATTTATTCCTTGAAATGCCACCACGCTGTAAAAGACTGCAGGGCTAAAGCCAGGGTAATAATATCCAAGTCTTTGGAAGCACATACGTACAGTGTACACGTAGGGACATTCTGACACACATGTAATGTGATATACTTAGTACATGTATGCCCTGTACAAGAACTGCGTTGTTGTTATTATTATTGTAAGTCGTATCCATGTCTCTGTAATAATTAATTAAATGCATACACGTATATACTGTTCTTTGTAAATATACTGTCATTGGCAATCTTTTTGGAATTGAAATGTATTTCTAAACATACATGTATGAACAAACGCATGTTATAAACTGTTTAGAGGAATAAAATTGTTTTAATAATATGTTGTTATTGACCATGAAAGTGTAAAATGGAAAAAATTCTTTACATTCCTGTCATTTATAAGCAAACAAATTGGTTTTGAACACAGGCATTTTCTTTATAATTATAAGCTTCCCACACAGCAGATCAAAGTCCTTACTTATTCAGCCATACATACATAAACCTGACTAAAACAAACTGACATTTCCAAAGTTTATGAGATCCTTATAAATTTTTTTCCAAAAAAATTGCCTAAATACAATGGCAGATCCATGATTTCAGAATAGGGAAGGGAGTACTGGTACAAGGGGTTACTAAAAAAGGGGAACATATTTCCATCTTCAATTCTAGATGGGCCAAAATATTAGAATGTCATGGGGTGTCATCCAGACATTGATTTTTTTTTTAAAAGAGGGCATATATCCCCTGTGCCATCCTACCCCACCCCAATCTGTTCCTACATATACATGTAGTCTTACCTCCTCGGTCTTTTACTCATATATTGCAATCGGTGAATTGATGTGGCCTCACATGGAATGTTTCAGTTTTATATAAAAGATGCCAGTTAATTTCAATAATCAAGATCAGATAGGATTTAAGCAAAGAGACTGATTATTGCTTGAAATAACATTTTTTTGAAAAATTGCCTAAACCACAAGGGCAGATCCAAGATTTTAGAATAGGGAGGGGTACACAAGGGGGTGGTACCAAAAAGGGGAACATACATGTACATGTATTCCCATCTTCACTTCTAAGATGGGGCCAACACATAAGCATGTCATGAGGTGTCATTCATACATTTTTTTTTAAAGAGGGCACATATCCCCTGTGATATCCTACCCCACCCCCATCTGTTTCTGCATATCAATAGTAGTCTTACTCATATTACAATCAGTGAATTGATGTGCCCTTACATGGAATGTTTCGGTATTTTATACAAGATGCCAGTTAGTTTTAATAATCAATATCAGATAGGATTTAGACAAATGGATTGATTATTGCTTGGAGCAACTTGCGAACACTCTCAGAAAAACAAGAATATATGCAATAATTAGAATAGGAATTATATGCAGTGAGCTTTACTATGAACAACTGTCTTCAAGACAAATAGAGCAAATTCCACTTTATTGTTTGTATCAAGGCTCCAGGCCAATATAGCGTAATATTGATTTCGTTTGGGATAGCGCATCCAAAAGCACTCTTTGGATGACTGAAGTACGGTGAATTATTGGGATTTTGTTTTTACGCTTTTTTTATCAGCGAAAGCTCAGTATACATGATGCATATGATCTATGAAAAATAAAGGAATGCACCCACATGTACTTGTACATGTGATTGTGAAAGAGTTTTAAAAAATAACGCACTGTTCAGCACAACGGGGGTTGTCATTTTTTCAAGCAAATGACAATCCTTCTCCTGCAAACTGTAAATGTTAAAGTTTCTTTGTTGGTAATAGACTATATTTGTTTAGAATGACTTTTTTATTTTGTATTTTTTTCTTTATGATTCATACCAAAATCAATTACCGATATATTATGTTTGTTACGTAATGAAAATTGTATTGCATACCAATATTATGAATGCAGAAGTAAAAATAAATCGAAATCAAATCAACTATTGCTATATATTACATGGCTGTCATTTGTTCTATTTGCGACAATGTTCCATCAACATGCATTATACTGACAGATTTGAATAAAAAGATTAAGCATATGGACAAAAGAAGAGTCAGACACAAACACAAATACATGTAGTAAGGTTAATAGTGGTTATTCTAAATTGACCACTAATACAATGTATGGGACCTGATTATTGAAATACCACATACACTGTAAGATATTCCCAATGAATTTGTGAAATTAGAAATAAATTGCTCCTACAGATCAGGAAATAACCCTTGATGTAGATGTCCTTACATTCAAAGCTTTACAAGGAGATAACAAAATCAATACAAGGGAGCTACAAGGTAACGGTATGTACTTTTCACTTCTAGGAATGTAGGGGAGGACTTAAATCTTTAATTGCTGCTTCAGAGTTAAGCTCTTAACAATAGCAGAATCAATGAACAGTGTAAGGGCTATCTTAAGCAATCTAAACCTCCCTGACCGCACCAATAAAAAATTGTGTATAGCTCTCATAGATTGAATAGGTCTCTAAGGAATATTGGGTTTTGTGTACATGCTTATATACATGTAACAGTATAATTAGTTTATGTACAGTGTAAGAGACAGCATCTCACAAAAAAAATACCATGCTAGTTGACAGTGGGGAAATATTAAGGCACAATTCATTCTATAATCTTATATTTAAAAAATGTTGACTAAATTTTTCTTTTCCAACTTAAAAAAAAAAAACAAGCAGGTATGCCAAACATTAAAGAACATGCATCTTGTATACATTTTCCTGGCATGTAATTGTATTTTTTTTCTGTGATAATGTAGGTGTGAAATACAGATGTGATATTGTTTTTAATACTTTGGTCTACATGTAATACATTTTATCTGAATTAAAATAAGAAAGAAATATAATTTATCTTTAGACATGATGTACTGACATCTAATATTGCACAGTAGCTCGCTATGTACATTGTATGAATGTGTAATACACATATTCAATAACTTCTCAAAAAAAAAGCAAAAGATTAAAAAAAAAGAAGAAAAATCTCATACAAGTTGAGAACTTGTACTGTAATATTGAAGGAGTTACAAAAGTGCATTCTTTATGAAGACATATTGGCCCAAATTCACAAAAGTGGTTTTTAAAACCATCGGTTGAACCCATGGCTTAAATGCAGATTTCCTGTATTAAATCTCATTACAGAACTTAGATCTGAGTAAAAATGGGAAAATATTATTTGCTTCTTACCAAAACTTATCATTCTCTTCCTGACCATCAATGGTGGGATCTTGCAGAATTTCATCAACTGTACGATCCTATTGCAATAAATAAAGATCAAGAATTGAATACCAAGGTATCTGGGATCTTTTCCTTCCTTTATTTTTTTTAAACTGAAGCATATCACATATTATCATGATAAGTGATACAGAACATTTTATAAACAAGATAGAAAAAGATTGTCCTTGAACATTTTGACATTTTCAAATGTGAAGTCAATATCATGCGTATACATGTACGTACACAGCAAACAAGAGTTTTTTAATCTATTAAGTGAAAAATTTGCATTTGATCAAAATAAAAACAAAATAAAATAGTAATCAAATGACATCCTCAACAGATAGATTACAGTGTGCAGTATACAGACATAAAAAGAGAGAGACACAAGTAATTTAAAAAGTTAAAACACCATTGTGTTCGGTTTGACGCATGATAAATGGAAAGAGAAAGATAGAAGAGAATAATTATGAAAAGGTGAACAGAGGAAAAAAAGTGGAGAAAATAATGAAGAGTTTAAAAACTTTAAAATATTTACACAAAAATGAGAAGCATGTCAATATTTACCTGAGCATGTGATAAATTAGATCCTGAAATAGGTGGACTGTCTTCAGGTGGAGGTGACTCTGGCTCATAATCATCATCATCACTGCTGTAGAAGTTAACCCTATACTCACGATGACCAAGAATTGGAGGTTTATAGTTGCAAGGAGAGGTGGTGTCAACAGGACTATGGAGTTCAGCTGCATTCTGTTCACGCTGTTGACGATGAGACTCAGACTCATAGATCGGAGAGAGATCCCTTCGATGAGAAGACGTGTCGGAGGTAGGGCTCGACGGACAGTTGTCTTCGTCCAGGGCAAATTTGATGTGACGGTTACGTGACTTGCGATTACCCTCTCCAGTTCTGCGGGTTCGATTGAGTATTCCTGCCCTGCGTTTGTACATAGGGCCAGCGTCTGGGCCATCTGGATGATCGATATCAGACCAAACTACATCAGAAGATGTGGCGCTGCTGAGACTTGAGTCAGAATTGAGTCTCGGTATGAAAGAATCATCAGTGGCATCTGTTTCCAGGTCATTCTGATGGTTCATCAGATCAACATGAACAGATACCTCTCCTCCTGGGACATGTCCTGTAGGCCGCAGCTTCCGCATGAAGACTGGTACAGACAAGACAGAGCTTCTATTGTTTGAGTTGGTCGTGGGTCTATGAAGAATCTTGTCATCCTCGCTTTTCATGGATGACAATACTTTCATATGCAGTGGGCTATTCTCACTGCTATGTCTTTGATGTTTCATATTAGTTCTATCTTTCAATGCAAACTCTGCAGAATGAGATGTTTTTAATCTAGATAGAAGTGGTCTATTCCTGCTTTGATTGTCTGATCCTCCATGCCAGGAATGGGAAAGGTCTTCACTTGAGATTGACAGCTTACTCTCACTCGATGGGGATACCTGACCTCTTTTAGCATCTCCAGAGTTGATTACATCTGGCAGGGCACTTTTCATGAGTGCATCAAGAGACTGGTTTATTTGATTCTGCTTCATGCGCAAATGCTGTGCACCACAATTTGTGGATGACCTAACACAAGATCCAACGGATACGGCTGTCAGCACACCATCCGTTGGTGAAGGGTTGGTGGGTGTGGGAAAGTCTCTTTCCTCTTTTGCATAATACTGATTGTTTTGGGAAGACTGAGATTTTTTGGAATTCATCTGACTACTACTTTTCCCTGAGATCAAATCATTCAAGTGTCTTTTCACTTTGGATGCCAGATCTTCCTGCTCCACACTCCTTATGCTTGAGGTTGAACTTTCAGTTTCACTGTGACATGTCCCTCCATTCCTATTGTTCAACACACCCCTATGAAGTTGTTGATCCTCCCATGATACTTGTTTCTGAAGTGGTGGTTTTGAAGTTGCATTTAAACCATTTGTCATCAGAGAGAGGGATGATGATGAAGAGCTCAAGGATGTATAACTGCTGCTCAGACTAACACTGTCTTGCTTGTCAGAGAGTGGTACATTCATCACAGACGGACTGGCAGCTCGCAGTAAACTAACCTCATTCAGCCTTTTCCTGCAGAAAAAAAATCAACTATTACTGCAAAACAAAGCTAGCATGGGTTTATGAACATTACAAATATTTTGACAACAATTTTGATCCAATCATATCATTAGCAATGTACCACTAGCAATGCATCTGTTTTACCATCCTTACTTCATATCAATCAGGATTTGGTAATTTGAACTTCAAAGGCCTTGATGAGTAACAAATAATGTCTTTTTTCAATGTCAAGTGATTGCTTCAAATATTCATCTTTGGAAAAAAAAAATACCTCATGTCTTTGAGGGGCTCTGAGTTGTAATCCTCAAGCTGTGACCTTTGACCTATTGAGCTTTGCAACTCATCAGGCTGTTGGAGCTTGTGTAAGGTCTCCTGGATCCGAGAGAGTTCTCCCTCTTGACTGGATCCTTGACGAGCATGCTCCTCCGCCAGGAGCTGTGCGCAGGAGTCCTGGAGCTCATTAGCACGTTGCTTGCACGAGGCTATATCATCACTGTACAAGAATAAATTCAATCAAGAATAATTCATTACACTGTTAAAAGTAGCAAATTCATGGTACATTACTGATATTTACATAGTGGAAAATTGAGTTTAGTAAAAAAAAAATATCTTCCATTCTTAAATATTTCAGCATATGAAAATGTACTGCATGTTTGAATATAGAAAACACAGATTTCATATGACAGTGATGTATATAGGTCAATTTTTTTGTTAATGAAGCTAAATCATAATAATCTCAAGATAAAATATAACACACTCATGCTCTAACACAGTAAAAAAAAAAAAACAAATGAACTTCTGAATTCTACATTTATCACCTACCTTAAGTCATGACAACTTCCTGTGAGTGATGATCTGCTATGAGCCCCTTCTTTATCTGTCTTCTGATGCATATCATCTATCCTTCTCACCAAGAGATTAGTCAAATCAACATACTGTTGTTGGATCTGTTCTATCCGCTGCGTTGTATCTCTGGGATGCATGCGGACAAGGGCCTCGCTACAAAGGATAGCCTGTAAATAAATGATTAATGCAAAGTTGAGATCAACAACAAGAATAGGACTTCAATTGCAATGCTAACTGAAATTTCATTTGTTCACTTTATGAGTGGATTGGAATACACATGAATTAAACCAACAAGATTTTCTATTAAGAAGTGTATAAGCAACAAATCAATTCCGAGTCGCTTTCAAATTTTTAAGTGTAGAAAAAATGTATATGCACATTGCAACTTTGCATGTACTTTAAAAAGTTGAAATAAAAGAAGGGTGAATTTCAATAATATATATCTAAGTTATTATTTTCTGGAAACAAATGAACAATATTAGGAACTTACATCGTCTAGCCTTGCTTTCAGCTGTACTTTTTCATTGTGGTACCTGAAGTTTGAAAAAAAAAAGAAATAGGTCAAAGATTAGGGTATACTTCATAGAATAATAAACAAAATGTTGAACAAGTACAATGGAGTTGTAAAACCACATAAAATACATGTTATAATTAGAATGCAGGTGCATATCCAGCATCAGATCATACAAAGTATGTCATGGGCCCGATTGCCTGGAGATAAATGACTATATTATACTTGTGCATTGGCCCATACAGTTCTTTGTCATAGTTGATGCTGGATACGCTGGTGGAATGAATTCATGAATTTTTAACTATTAGATTGCAGTTCATAAAAACCATCCATCATTATCTAGACATACACATATTTTTACATATTAGATTTCAGCAATCAAACATCAATGTTGCAATTTGAAGAAATTCTTCACGTCACCTTTAAACTTCATGATGGTATCAAACAGCAGAAATGAACTTACTCTCTAAGGTCTCTTCGGAGTTGAGTAACCTGGTCAGACAAAGATACACACGTCTCTGTCACCACCAAAAACTGAGCACAGGTGTTGTGATTGTACTTAGTTGCTAAGCTACACGGAGTTTGCTTTTTACCATTCACCATGGTGATGTCACAGTTGAACTCTACAAGAGTCTGCATAGGACAAACAGGAGGATAACACTTTCATGGTTTATTGGCAAATAAAAAACAAGGATGATAACAAGGCAAAAGCAATTTTGTGTCTCGCCCACTTATGAAAATAGCCAGAAATATCGTGATTTGCGAGGGCACGCAAGAGAACTGTATCGAAACTTCATTGTGAAATGACTGGGATGGAATAACACTTGTCATAAGAGCCTTGCACGTAAACTTTAATGTTGACCTGAAAATGACCTTTGACCTTACCATGTGACCTCCCACTGCAGCAAAAGATGCAGGTCACCTAAGTACATCTACAATCCAAATTTTGTTGAAAACTTACTTACGGTTGCGGAGTTGTCATAAGAGAGCCTTTCATGTAAACTTTAATGTTGACCTAAAAAGGACCTTTGACCTTATCATGTGACTTCCAACTGCAGCATAATATGCAGGTCCCCAATGTCCATCCACCATCCAAGTTTGGTTGAAAAGCAACTTACGGTTGTGGAGTTAGGTGTCATAAGAGAGTCTTGCATGTAAACTTTATCATTGACCTGAAAATGACCTTTGACCATACCATGTGACCTCCGACTACAGCGTAACATGCAGGTCCCTCAAGTCCATATACCATCCAAATTTTGTTGAAAAGTGACTTACGGTTGCGGAGTTGTTGTAAGAGAGTCTTTCATGTAAACTTTAATGCCGACCTAAAATGACCTTTGACCTTATCATGTGACCTCCAACTACAGCACAACATGCAGGTCCCCAAAGTCCTTCTACCATCCAAGTTTGGTTGAAAAGCGACTTACGGTTGTCGAGTTAGGTGTCATAAGAGAGTCTTGCATGTAAACCTTAACGTTGACCTGAAATTGACCTTTGACCTTACCATGTGACCTCTGACTGCAGCATAACATGCAGGTCCCCCAAGTCCATCTACCATCCAAGTTTGATTGAAAATCAACTTAAGGTTGTGGAGTTATGTGTCATTAGATTTGTGACAGACGGACGACATTTGTATCCTTAGTCTCGCCTTCACCTCTGGTGGGCGAGACAATAAACTACTGATTATAGACATATAGCGCAGAAACTATCTGCATATGTTTTTCTGCTAAATGGGATTCTCAGGACTGTTATCTGAAAAGAGATATCACAGGGTCAGAAACAATAACCTTTCTATTTGTACAGAATGACCATGCTTGTATGTTACTAATTGTAAAAAAAAAAATTAAAGAGGTGTTAATTACATACCTGTAGACTCATCAGGTGGCCATGTCGAGCAGCAAGGTGGGAAGGTGAGTTGCCATGACGATCAAGAGAATCGAGGTGGATACCAGTGTTTTGCATAAATTGGAGCAGCCATCGCAAACATGGTTCCTGGGAACAACAAAACATAATTTCAAGAATACTTACACATTATATGTAATAACGGTACAGCAATTACAAAGTAAACATTTCAGTATCTGTAATACCATAGAGACAAGGTTGAAAGAGGTTACAGGGACTAAAGTATTGAAAAGGACCATCAATGATAGAAAGGGTAAACAATCATAGAGGGGGAAATAAAGGCAAGTAGGATCTATGACTCATTGCCACTGCACAAAAAAGGCCAGGGCAAACCAAAATACTGCAATCTGGAAATCAGACAATGATAGGGATAATAGCTGGACAAGGGGAGCAGAAGACTGCAAAGTGATGTACATTTGCAAAGTGAAGAAGTATCTATACATGAAAATAAACATTATCAGGATATGTAAACTAACATAGATGAACAGACCTTACCCTCGCATGAAGCTATTTAAGAAAAAGTGATACAGTTCATTGATAATGAATGTAGTAATATTCAATAAATCTGAACAAATATTGATCTTTACTAGAATAGAAAAATTGTTACTCATACACAGAATGATTGGTTTTCCTATGATAATGTTCTAAACAAGCTAAATTCCATTTTTAGATTCTCACCTGTCCATAACGTGATGCAATATGAAGCAAGGACCATCTATTATCTTGAGAGTGGATCTCATCTTTGGCCTTTGTTTCATTTATTAACCATTCAACACAATCAAGTCTGCCGTACTGAAAATATAAAAAAGAACAATATTTGTAATACATGTAGTTCTCACCAGCCTTTCCAAATTCATAACACTTTAAGCTTTTAATTCACAGACAAAATTGACAATTCAAAGAATCTCATCCATAAAGTAACGTTTATCAAAAGATGCACGGTTCATATTTATTGAGAAATTAGCCTGTCTGAGAGAGTTCATACTTGTAATAAAGATACTAGTAAATGGATCAAAGCCAAAGCTGAAAAATCCTTTGTCATATTCAGGGGTGTAAGTGATCACAAATAAAGAGAGCTGAAAAAATCTGAAATTGAAAGAACTTCCATACTTCTTTGTACAGAGGAAAGCTAAATAAGTTGAAATTAAACTAAAAATAAAAAGCAAAAATAGGTGAACTCTCATATTCCTGCATATTGAATAATAATTCAACATAATTGGTCAACATGTACATATAACTGTATACATATTCAATCACCATTTAATTGATTAAATAAAAAAACAAGTGAACATTAAAGACAGAAATTTACTTCAGCTATAGTCTAGACAACATTGAAGATTGCTGTTTTGCAATATAAATGTTGCAAATACATTACAGATTTCTTTTATGAGCTTTGCAGGCTTGAAAAATAATCAATATACATGTAGGAAGGAAAAATAATCAATATAGGAAGAAAAAATGAACATACATGTCAAATAGGCTTTTTTACATGTTAAAAAAAAAGTACTGTCAATGTTAATGAAATAAAACAACTACCAGTATTGTTTACTTGAATAATAGCTAATAATCACTTACTTTGACTGCAATAGCAGTTGGTGTAAAGCAGTTATTGTTTTCAAGACTTATGTGATGTCCACACAGTCCAGATGCCAACCACTGTAAGCTCTCTAGTTTTCCATGACGACACATGACATGCAAGAGCACATTACCATGACAATCTCTAGAGTCTCTCAAACTAGGGTTACTTCTTAAATATTGTTCCTAATAGACAAAAATATTGAAGAAAAAACATTTTCACTTTTCTTTCAAAATTTTTATTCAGTAATTGCAACCAAATGTGCAACAACAGGGTGCTACATAACTTTTTAGGAGCACTTGCCCAGTTGGGCAAGCAAATTTTTAGATAGTTGAAATATACTTGCCCAAAAATCTATTTCACTTGCCCGAAAAAATCCTTGAAAAAAAGTTTTACCTCTTCAAAAGAAATTTTTGCGGTTTTATAAACCATTGACCTTTTCTCTCTTTGACATGAACTGATCTACCTTGTTATTGCATTTCTTTTTTCCAAAGTGAGTTTTATCTTGCCTGCCAAGACCAAAATTAGGATCAATATCATATCAACCCTAATTTTAGTCATTCTACTGTGAGAATTCTGCATGCCCAATTCAGGCAAGTAGTTTTGGTCTTTACTTAAAAACACTTGCCCGACTTTAACTTTTACTTGCCCTGGGCAATAGGGCAAGTGCTTATGTAGCACCCTGAACAATACATTATATATACATGAACTATGTAAATGTCCTGGCAGTCCTACTCTTAGTGAACTATTCATTCTGTACATATCACATATTAAGTTAGATATATTTGATAGAAAACAAATCAAATCCTAAAAATATGCATACAATGTAAATATGTTTTGTTTAAAAATTACATATCTCATTCCCTTGTATATAATATTTTAGTAACCATAAATTTACCACACTTTATCTCATCAATATTTCCACACTTCAGTTGTGCCATAATCCTTCGAAATTACCCATGCAAGAAAATATACAGCAAAAATTTCTTACCAAAGTTGATTTATCCTCTTCAACTGCAACTCTAAAGACCTTTTCTGCCTCTTCATTTATTCCTGAGTATGCTTCATATCTGTCAGGACATTTCGCTGGTTTTACTCCAGCTACTTTGAATGCAGCAGTGGTACTATCTATCTCGGAGGGAATCTTCAAAACAGAAGGTGGGGTATGATTTAATGAAGCATCACTCTGTGACGATTGTTCATCAAGACTTTGATTCATCAAACATTTCTCTTCCCTCCGCTTGCTTTTATCCTTAAACTTCTGGCGACGCACATCTTTCTGTCTCTCATCCTCGCTACCCAATGATGGGCTTGCCATGGCAGTTGTTTTGCTTCGTAGGAGGTTGGCTACCAGAAGCCTCATCCCCCTCATCATTTTCTTATTTTGCTTGATCTTCGAGCCACTAAACCCTTCTCCGGAGAGTGAACTGTCCAGTGACTCCGAAGCACTTGAACTGATCGAGGCCCCGTCTTCTGTTGGTCTTGCTCCTTCATGCTGTTGGTTAACATCATGCACCTGATATTCAGCAATAAATCTCCTAAGCTCATCAGAGTTGATGTCTAAGGTCACATCGTTCTCTTCCCCACTTGGCTTGATGGTACTAAGAAGAGACTCTAGGAATACTTCGGTAGCATCATCCTGCTGATATTGAGGAAGCTTTCTCTCACCTGTGCCACTTTGTCCTGACCTATTTCTTTTGGATTTTGTAGCATGTAGTCCAGGCTTGACTGTTCAAAGAAATAACAAAAATCAAAACTACTGTCAACTTTTAGTGCTAAGCATACATGTACATGTACAAAGGACATGCATACAAGTTGCAACATTGATATACCAAGGCTCGACATTAGCGGTGGCCCGGTGGCCCAGGGCCACCAAAAATTCACCTCGGGCAACCATTATTGAAAAAAATGTTCAGTTTTGGTGGCCCGAATCGGGCAACCAATAGTTTTCAATATAGCGCAATTTTTCTCCCGATTTTGCACGCATTTATCAACTTTCTACAGTTCAAATTGCAGGCCTACCGCTATAGCATACAGTAACTACTGCATTATTCAGCCGGCCATGCCGGCGGTCTGACGTGAGCTGCATGCATGAAACCACCGCAGCTTGCTGTGCGCTAGCAGACTATTCAGACTCAGGGAGCTGCGATACGAAATGTTAATGCTAAGAAATCTTCCACAGAACTTTGAAATCTATGTCAAAGTCACATTTTACACCAATGAAATGCCCTTCTACATTCCATATTACTAAAACCTGATTATTTGCTAGCATCAAAAAGAGGAATTATGACCTCTCTTTTGACTCAAAAAGACCGATTTCCAAATGCATTAATACACATAAGTGAGTACTGTCACAGTCCCACGTGTGCATGTGTGTGTATGTTGGTTTCTTTCGAAGTTGCGTCTTTTCTAGTAAAAAATCAACAGACAGATTCTTTCTTTCTTGTTTATAAATGACTTCTTAAACCACTCTTAAGGAATTAAATACTTTGGTAAGGCATTTCATTGATATGAAATGAGAATTTTTCCATCATTTTGTCAAATATAGGGAAGGACTTTTCTCACTGATTTTTCCAGACAAAACTTTTGCTGTTTTATTATTTTTTCTTTTATTTTTAAGTGATTAAACCATTTATACCCCTTCCCATTGAATATGCCTGATTAAAGAATATGTTTTTACTGAAAAATAATAATAATAATAATTTTCCCCATTTTTTTTTCTAATTTTGTCCTATTCATTTTTCTTTCACTTCCTTTTGTTTTTTTCTCTATTTTTTTTCTGTTCTGTGCTTTTTCTTTCTTCATTTTCTTTCTTTTGTTTTATTTCACTTCTCATTCTATAATTTTTTTTTCTTTTTTTTTTCTTTTTTTTTTCAATATTCCAATATAAGGATTTTTGTTTGTTTCCCCCTTTTATGCATTGTTCTAATTTTGCAGCATATTTTTCTGTGATTTTCTCCTGCTATAATATGCTGGAAAAGAGAAAATAAACTGGACTTGGGGCCTGCACAATCTAAAAAAAATCCAAAAAAAGTTAATGTGGAGCCTTGGATATACTGAACTATACAAACCAGTAAATTTTCACCAAAATAACAAAGAAATTATTCACATTTGTTATTACACTTTCATCTGCTTGACAGAGATTACACTTATAAGTAGATCTAGAATTTAGACAAATTAGACTGGGCATAATGAAGAGAACTGGACATCAAATTACCTGAATATTGTTTTCCAGACTTTCCATTGTCTCCTTCATGAAGAACAGTGTCCAAGAAATCATCAAGGTTGTATTCTTCAAGAGGAAGTGATGTCTGCTGTAAATTGAATACATACATGTATAACCATGATAGTTACAATCTATTCTTATTTTTTAACCGTATGTATAGCCAGGGGTGGACCTTGCTATAAAATTTTCATGATAAATCTAGAAGGTGAAGAGCTTGTATTGTGTTGTCTTAGGACTTTTAAATAATTTTACAATGTAGGTCTTTGGAAATTATGTTCATATCCAAAATTATTTTTGCTTGAATTAATTTTATGTTGTTTATGATCAAAATGTTACTCCAGTTTCCATTAAATTCTAGCAGCAAAAAAAATTAAGTGATAAGAATAGCATAGAAATACATTTACATAAGAAAATTTAAGATGTAATAGAATAAAATACATTGAAGAATTGTTTTCATACTGCCAATTTATTTAATTTTTGTCATTCTAGAATAAGTATACATGTCATAATTTTGCAGTTTTAGAGGTTTACAAAAAAATTATGTACAGGAATAATCAAATTTTATGCCTACATGTAAATTACCATGATTTATCAATCACACTTAAATATTAATAATATTGGAACAATTAACAATACAATTTTGTAGACTACCGGTATGCTGTGAGCAGTGTGCATACTAATTTTCATTGTGAAGTGAATGCACAATCAACAGCCAAGATCTGAGAAGTCCCATCCCCAACCATCTCAAACTAGCCTTGGCTACACAAAGTTAAAGCTAAAGCTCCCAGATCCTGGTTTTATAGAATGTAAATTCTGTCTTCTCTGATGTTCTAATCATAAAATTTTGTGTTCTTTGGTGACATCAGTAAAACATTTATAAAGCAATAATTAATTGTTAAAAATAAGGTTCCCCTTTAGATGCACAGTAGTGTGCAGTGTAAATATATGCTTAATACTACAGGTTTGATTGCCAAAATTTCCTCTGAAACATTTTTTTTCATTGGATTTTGCTCTGATCTTCATTGTTTCAAAATACTTTTTTTTCTAACCTGAAAAATCAGGGAAATTCTATGAATTCTGTGAAATGACATCACACAAAACTGGGGCTTTTAATGAGAAATATTATCATTAATATGCGTACATTATACCCATAGGCGGCAGAAGCAGGGGGATGGGGGGGACAGATCCCAAAAAAATTTTAGGTGGGGGACGGTCCGCCCCTAAATTTTTATTTGATACCTTTTTTTTTGCTCATCAATTTTGTTTCCTGCCCCCCCCTAAATTCTGGTGGATCCCCCTTAAAATGTCTCTTGTCCCCCCCCCTAAAATTGAGGTTGATGACCTTTTTTTTTTTGCTTGTCAAATTTTTTTACATTTGTCCATCACAAAATTTCAGGTAGACCCCCTCTAATTTTTGGGGCTTCCGCTGCCAATGATAATGCCCAGATATTGCATTCCTTTTTTTTTTAAACTACAAAATATTAATTATGAAAAACTTTCAATTATTGACATGATTTCTAAGCTTATCCCTTCATTAATAAAAGTTAGCAGTGTCCTAATGCATATCATCAAGTGTAGACATGATATTACACAAATTATAGCCTAGACACCAAATATCTCACCAAAAAGATCAAGGAATGTATGATAAATTCCTAGAGGACAACTGTGAGTTAAAAGAAAAAAATGGAACTTACATCAGGAGATGACACTCCAAGGAGGTCATCGATGTCGATTACATCACCATTCTCCATGGTCACATGGTGATGTCACATCTACAAGAGTTCCTAACATGACTAGATGTCCAAGATCATTGAGAATAGTTCTTTAATCCATTCTGCTTCCATTGCAATCCATATTCTTTTATATTATCATCCAGACACCAGTGAGAGCTCCTTTGAAAGTAAAATAAAAGATACAAAATTATTAGATTATGTCAAAAAATGAACATGGGATAAAACTTATCTCATTAAATTTTAACTTTTAAACCTGTTCCACTACTGGCAATGAAGTTATGCACTAGACAGTTCGATGGAGAGATTGGCCGGATCCTTACTGCGGCAGCCCTAGCGACATCCCCTGAGGAGTCGGATCCAATCACTAGCAATGCTGGTCAGATTGTTCTTCACCAACCTTACAGATGCATGCGTCGTATTTCGCGTGAATTCGTGGTTGAAAAAAAGCATTTCGCACGAATTGCATGCTGTCGCCAAGGGAAGACAAAGAAATCAAGATGGCGACGTAAACACAGCCGTTAGTTTTTTATAACATTTTTCTCGTTTTTTAAATGAATTCTTCTTTAAAAACGAAATCGATATCGCAGAAATGTTGGAAATGAAGTTGAACCCCATGTACATACTTTAACTTTAGGAAATTAGGGCTAGATCTTTTAGTTTTAGAGGGAAAGTAGAAATCTCGGGGGCGAAAGTTTCAGGTTTTGTGGCCCTTCGTGGGTGAATATACCTTGGCGTCCCAGGCATCAGTGGGGAGTATGCCTACGTAGAGTAGGCCTAGATGACTTTTACTCCCCAGGGCCCAGACGCCTCCAGGCTACTCCTGGCTAGGTAGTAGGTACCAGGCACTTGTTCACTGCTACCACCCTGCCTGTGGGGAATCTACAGGTAGGACTATGGTATGCCAATGTTGTACAGAGCACACACATTAAAAAATCACTTTTGTGACCAAAATTACTAATTTTCATACAGTTGCAATTTATTTTTCATTAGTAACTTGGGAATAATTTTTGTATTCACCAGAGCGCTCAAAAACTTGAATTTTGGGCATATTTTTTTGTACGCCCTCTATTGGTGAAAAGTAATATGGCAAGAAAATTTTCATTTTTTGATCTCTATTTTTAATTAAGAAAAAAATAATTCAAAGAATCAAATTTAAATAAGAGTCAAGTTATATGAAAAATAGGTTTAATTGAAACTGTCAGTGTAAAAAAATCAAGCATTTGCCCCAAAGAAAAAGAGAAAATAAGCCAAACATGGCCACCCTTATTTTGCCACACATGGAGATATAAGTGAAAACAAGGTTATATCATAACCACTCATTCAATGAACAAGGTTATAATGATCATAACCTTGTTCATTGAATGAGTGGTATACTGGTACCAGGCCGGGATCAGTCAGTGATGCACGAGATCGAGAGACAGTCCTTGCGAAGTCAACGACCACCCTATCATGCCTATCTTGCAATCAGCCCCAACGTAGCCAGGAGGCTTCTAGAGAGTAAAAAATCATTCACTTACAGTTACACGTTGGTGAATAATTTACTCTCAGTCTAGGTCCTAGAAAGAGCCCCCTGCTCCTGGCTACCCGGCCCAGCGCAGCCGCAGGGATCACCAAACACACTACGCTAGTACCGGGCTACCGTACCGGTCAATGTTTCCGTGCGGAACCAGTAAACAACTCGTAATTCATCACTGGTCGCTAGACTCGTCTCGAGATCTACTCCGGACACTACCGGAATTTCAGAGGTAAAATATGCTATAAATCAAACAAGAAATTCTTTCATACGTACACAACAGCCAAAATAATGCTTGACGATTCATAAGCAAGTTACTTTATAACAATTTAATAATTGCTGTCTTTACCTAATTTAGGCGATTTGCACGGTTTCGTTTCGATCAGACGTCGACTTTCGCAGCCAGAGGTTTCTTCTTTTTACATTGAACAAGAACAAAAGAGGGCAGCAGAGCAACACTTTGATGTTGTTATTTCGTGTCATAATCATACATGTACTTCTTGTGTAAGTATTATAAAAACTGGTAAATTTCACATAAAATTTCATTTAAACCCCCCAAAAGGCATCATCAGGGACATAATATCGAATCATGAGCGGATCCACGATTTTCCGAAAAGGGGCGAGGCACATTTTCTCGAGGAAAAATTGACAAGCAACAAAAAAAAAAAGAAAAAAGTCCTCATTTGTATACGAATGACATATCAGTATTCCAATGAAAAAAAAATCACCAACATGAGAATTTCATCAAAATCTGAAGAAAAAAAATTGAAAGTAATATGCATGCTGTAATGAATTTGCAATATAAAGTTGGATTTATGATGTAATTTTTCAAATATATACCGACCTTAACACGGGACGTCTTAAGCACTTTTTGTTTAATAACAAAACAGGATGTACATTTCACTAAAGAAATCAATACGAGCGCGCAGCGCGAGTTGAAATGATTCAACATTCCGATCTAATAATAGATCATAATTCTGAATTCGCTTTTATAATGATAGGATACGTACTACAGTATAATTCATTTAGTCATGCTGGAAGGTTCATATGGCAAGAGCTGTTAGAGGTGTTGCTCAGTGCATGATAACCCTCCAGATTTTGACACGGTCCGGGGTTCGAACTGCCCAGTACACCTTGGCACTCGCGTCCTCAGTGGCAATCTGTTTATCTACATTTGCCACTCTCTACACAGGGGTAGTAAATTTGTACCATAGAGATATATTTTATTATATATCTCTATGATTGGTACCCGATATGGAGCGCCCGATCCGAGGAGAGCCTGCTCACGGTATAGCCGGGGAAATAATACATTTAGTATGCAGCACTTCGAAACATACAAAAATTTTGCATAGTATTATCATTATTGCTATTCCCTTTCCATAACTTTATTTAATTTACTTCCTCCTCTTATCTTCCTTAAAATATTTCTTCTCCTCCACCCCCCCCCCCTCGATGCTTCGCGCTATTTTTCGGGAACGCACGATGATAGCGCTGTAAAAATGTGCTTATTTGGGTTATCACTCAACTTTTAAGACAAAATTCCAAAGAGATAATTATGTACTACATCTCTATGCAAAATTCGCGTCATAAGGGTATGGTATCGCGACATCATGTGACCTTTAAAGACAATGTCACGCCGCATAGGCTGAATTTTATGAATTTTTTTTTTTAATTATCATTTGTCTGCTTAATCAATATAGAGTTGAATTTAGTTGTTTAATGGCTTGTAAAACCTTTAATAGAAAAAAATCAAAATATGTGAAATTTTAAAATTCAAATTCAATTTAATTCAAAATTGCTCTCGCAATTTATTCTTTCTAAGGGCACCCCTACATTTTTAACGATAACAATTTATGAAAGTCATTGAATCAATGCATTATTGCCAATTATGATCTAATTTCCGAGTGAATTTTAGGGAACCTCCCTCTTTCTCATGGACGACTACGATAAGAAATAAGTTAATGGATAATCTTGATATTAGGTGAAAAGTAAAAATATATATACGACTAAAGCCCTCAATATCATCGAATGCGATCTCGGGATGCGATCCTCATATTCATCCGAAAGCAATTCTTTAAATAAACATAAACCGAGTTTAGTACAAACGGGTACATGAATAGGACGTGTCCACCAATTCGACTCCCGATTGATCTTTTCTCTAACTTGTCAAATATTATCAATTATTGAATGAAAGAGGGAAAATCGGGTAAGAAAATATAAAATTTTAATCAGAGAGTTTGACATTTCTTCGTCTAGCGTGAAGTGCATCAACGACGGGCAATTTCACGGCTAGACGAATCCCTGATTAAGTACTTGACCGCGCTTCAAAATGAAGTCATTCTTTATCACTTTCATTCTCATTTCCTCTCCCTTTTTTAAGAATCAGTTCTTGATATGAATTGAAAATTATGTTAACATCTTCGTGTTTATCCAGTGCAAATTAATCAGCATGCATAGTTATCAATTTTCACTGAACCGATTCATTCACCCCAACCTCTGCTACCACCCCCCTCTCAGTTGCAGTTTTTATTCTTTTATATTTCCAACAGAAGAAGTACAAATCCATAGGATAAAAACTAATTAGCAACAATTAAAGAACGATACATTCAATACAATTGAAAATTATACAACTCGAATACATAGGACCATTGCAATGCAAAACTTGGATATGATGGCGCCCCCTCTCCCCCTTCTCTTTCCCTCGTTTCTCTTCTCTTTCATCCCCCCCCTCTCTCTCTCTCTCTCGCTCACTCCACATCCATCCTAAACCCCCTGAACACACACACACACATACACCCATCTATAATGAAATAAATAATCGGTAACAAAATTTTTCATATATTGTATTAACAGCATGAAATAAAAACAATCAAAATTTGAAACATCCTTCCCCAAACCCCACCATTCTCTATAGCTAACTCCACACGCCACTGCACTCCCACACACCCACGCACACACTCACACAGACTCTCTCTCCCTTTTTTTATTTTACGAGAGGGGTATGAATAAATGGTGATTAACTAATCTTACTGTTTTAACTGCGTGAAAAAAAAATCAAAATATAAAATCTCCATTGAAAAAAAACCTCCATTATTCTCTATGCTGTAGCATGGTTTTGTCATCACCATATAGTGTATTGATAGGGGTGGAGGCTCCTGTTACTCCAATATTCCTTTTGTTTTATTATATTTTGGTAGAGTAAGTTTGACATCAAAATTTCACAGACTTCCTTTTATGTCTGAATTGAATTTTTAGCATGTACACGCCAAATTCATTACAAAAATCGATTATTTACCTTAAATTCATCCTATTTCATTTAGCTCCCATCTCCTGTTCTCAGTTTCAGTTCACCGTTTCAAATGTCAGGCCCCTCCTTGTGACTGCTTCTCATCACAGTGAACTTGACTTGTATTAATTTAAAGAGTTGAATTCCAGCCAAATAACCTGGCTGATTTTTTTTTATGGGGGGGGGTCAAGAGCATAGGCGGCGGAAGCGGGGGGGGGGACGTGTCCCCCCTAGATTTTATTTGGGGGACGATCCCCCCCTAAATTTTTAGCTGATGACCTTTTTTTTTTTTTTGCTTGTCATTTTTTTGCCTGTGTCCCCCCGCAATTTTTTTTTTGCTTGTCAAAAAATTGTGGTGGTCCCCCCTAAAATTTTTGGCTTCCGCCGCCAATGGTCAAGAGCACGATGTCAGTTAAGAAGGCACATCGAGCGTTTCAAGATTGTATATATATACGATACATATTTTTTTGCATTAAGTGTAAATCATTATTATAAAGTACACAGATGTAAACGCAACTGTATGAAAAGACTCAAGTAAATTGATATAAATATCCCTTTGGATTTATGTCAGATACCAATTATTAAGCTTACTGTAGTACACCTACTGTATTTTGAATGCAACATCTTGGATATAATTATCAGAGCATGGAAAATCGGATTTAAATATGGTTGGAAACCACACGCAACAAAAAAAGTCAATCCGAACCTGTTTTATCAAGCAATCAAATTTGAAATTGCGTTTGATACTTTGAGTTGCGATCTCTTTGTGTAACATGCCCCATGCAGGTAATTTCTTAAGATAACTTACAAACATTGACCTGGAAATAAGTTGATAAAGAGTCAAATGGACGATTGCTCCTTGGTTATTAGTTTATCAGGCTGCAATATGGCAACCATAGTCAATGACTCAAGGATATCGGAGATTGATCCAACCTCTACTCCTAAGGGAACCTGTAATAATTTTAAGAGAGAAGTCAACACTACTGGATAGGCCCTATTTTGTTTAAAGTAATTATTTTATGTCTATAAATATTATGAGTCACTATTATTTCCCTTTATTATGCAAAACCGCATTTGCTCTACAAGTAAAATAATTGTCATGGTCGTTAGCTAAATTAAATTGATACCTGATGATGAAAATTCCATTCATGTTTTTTTTTCTTGTGGGATGGAACACCCTATCAGCACATGCTGTTTTTCGTAGGGGTCCATGTACCTATAAATATGCAGGATTTTAGTTATTTAAACTGACATAGAATAGAGGATTCATTTAAGAGGTATATATGACACAAATCATTTATGAAATTTGTTCATTGTGATCAGTTAACAGTTGGTGTTAATTCCATTCCTTCAATGAGAGACATCCGTATTGATAACAGCTACAGAAGACCCAAGTGATACAGTGATACCGTGTGATATCAATGAAGGGCATGTGGAAAGTAATAAGCTTTTTGAACACCTGAGCCGTCACGAAATGAGTCTTATGACTTTGACCTGATATTTTTCATCGCTTGTAATATGTCAGCTAAACCTAGTTTTCACTCGTGAAAATGAAATTTGATGTCGAGAAGAACTACATGACTGAGTATGAGTTTCGTATATGATTTGAGTGTGTTGGGTGTTTTTTTTTGGACAAGTTTACAATATTTAAGATTCAAAATGTGTATTGCCTATTCGGGGGCATGTTTTATGACCGGATTTAGAATAAGCAAAAATGATAATAAAATAAGCAAACAAACCAAACTTAGAATATGTAGAAACATGTCATGGGGAAAAAAAGCTAATATGAGTTGAACTCAACGGCGTAGGCTGGGTGGAGCACGGGGAGGTGTACATCTTAGGAAGGTGGAAATATAATGATATGAGGGGGTGCAAATCTTGGGGAGGTGGAACTAAAGCTTGAACAATCAGCTGTTGAAAGCAGAAGAATGGGTACAAATTTTGTTTTGCTTACCATGGAAAATATAATGGAAAATTGATGCTTTGCACGTGACCAGTATCCTCCCCGTGCTTTTAAATGGACAATGTTGAGAATTAAGATGGCATTTTTTTTTCAGGGAATAGAAAGTTGCAGGAACCTTGCATCCTTGTTCAAATTGATGATCAGTAATCTGCAACTATGATTATGCCTCTATAGTCATACTGTCCTATTTTTATTCTAGTCATAGATGAATGACTTTCTGTTATAATGCCACCCAGCTGAGTAAAGTTTATCCATTCGTGTAGTTTGATGATTTAATGAGACGGGTCACAGTAAAATGGTTCTGATTCAAGGAAGGAGTTGATTCAATGAATCAGTTCTTTGAAAATCTTCGAGGTTGACCTTATTTTTGGCAAATGCCCTGAGTAAAAATCATGCTACGCGTTATTGCAGACGTATTATAGGTTTTATTGTTATATAGTTACTACAATAATATGACTATTATAGAAAAAAAAGTAGAACTCACATAATCATTAGATAGTCTTGTACAATTTGTGATAACTGGAATCAATATAGACCGGTTCACTTGGACAGATTCATCGGTACAAACGATGCACTTTAGTTTTTAGCATGCATGAAGAAAATGTCTTTCTTAAAAGATTACAAACCGCGAGTAGTGTTTTCCGAGCCCCAAGGCGGCAACTTTGGAGGAACGCTCCATAATTAAGAGTCACGACTGGAGAACAGTCAAGTGTTTACTCCCTTGCAGAGGAGGAGGAGGAGTAGGAGGGATTAGGAATATGTTACCATAGAGACATGACGACAGACATAACGTTTAGTAATCACACGATATTTTCATTATAATATATAGGATTATACTTCCCTGTATACGTATATCGACTTTTTTATCATGACCATTGCATCATGCGACATGAAAAACAACTTTTAACTTCGTCAACACTCCGGTTACAAGATTCTGAACTGATCGGGACACATTTTTCTCATTCAAGAATGTTGTTTATTCCGTCATAACAGGGTGAAATTGAACAATTCATTTCAAGCGGGTACATTATAGTGATACAGGAACGTAGCTCTCCGACGAACAAAAAAGGTGCTTGATACAGATATGATTATCAGAATTGAGAAAAGGAATACGCCCATCCTCCAAAGAAAGAAATATAATAAAGGATTATTAAGTACCTAGATATCAAAGAAAACTGAAGCTTGAAAAGCTGTTATTTTCAAGAATGCCATTCGAAGTTATGACATTTTTTTAGTTTAGCTTGATTTCACAAAACATTTGTATGCACATCCTGGTCGGTATGCAATTGAGGGGAGTGATGACGTCACTCATTCACCATTTATTTTTTATTTTTTATTATATGAAACGTGAAGTATTCTATTTTTTTTTCTCATTATCTTGTGAAACTAAGTTTTCCTCCTCCCTGAATATGAGGAAATACCATTATTTTGTATATGGTTCAATATCAAGTTGGTCCTTACACAGTAAAAACGCTGTTTGATATTTTATACAAGGCTGTTAACTATATGAACCTTACAGTATTTGTTTAACCGTTTAAACAATCATGTTTATTCATTGACAATTAGATATTGAAAATTAAACTTTGTTGCTTAAGATTTAAACAGTTGTTTAAACTGTTTTAACAATTACTGTAAAGTTCATTTTGTAAACAGCGTTGTATAATTTTTTACTGTGAAATACGGTCAAATCTGTAAAAGATGTAAATCTTGTATAATTCAAACATTAAAAACAAAATAAATAGTGAGTGAGGGGCATCATCGACTCTTTCATTTGCATATCACTGAGCTGTGCATATAACTGATTTCTGTAAAATAAGGGAAAGTTTAAAATGTCATAACTTTCTTATTTTACATCCGATTTTGATGAAATTTTCAGCGTTTTATGCTCTTTTGATTTTTCTCTCTTGATTTAAATTTTAAAGAATCTTGGATTGTCTTGACCTTGAAGAATAGCGACAGTTCAATATACATATGCCCATTGGTACCATTTTGTGGTTTATTTCAGGTTCGATGTGTCAAAAATAATTTTTAATTGATTCAAATAAAATTTAGTTATTTCTCATTTGAGGCCGCCATCAAATACAAGCTTAACCGCTCACGATGGCGGTCTCCTGCATTCATTTGTTTATACTGCTTTTTATTATCATCCTAATGTGAAGTATATGCCCAAACCATTCTATTTCTAATTATGTATGATGTTTATATTTTATACATTATGGATTATTTTATAAATTGCAAACAATGTAAATAATTCTTGATAATGTATTGCGAACGCAGAAATAAAATAAAACAAACAAATTTCACAAAACATTAAATGTGTATATAATTGACAGAAGTATTTTGTTCACCTTGTAGCTTTAAGTTAGTTGCTGACAGAGATTTGTTGACATAGCCAGGGAGATCGTTACATATTTTAGGACGGACCAGTGTATTGGACATTGCGTTGAATAGGTTGCAAAGATGATGATTTATTCTCAAATTGATGTAATTTCAATTAAAAAAAACATTATGACCTGAAACAAATATCGTGGTGTAACTTGAATCTACAATAAGAAAACAAAACATGACAAGATTTTGTTTAAAATTGAATACTCCTTGCATTCGTTATCCGTAAAGAACCTATCTTTATTTTTATAGTTCTCACACAGCTGTGAATAATAACTGGAGTGCAAAATTCAACTAACATGTTTGGTAATCAATAGTTAAACCACAAAATAGACAAGAGTTTAAGTTAAATCCAAATTCGGGCCACTATGTTCATCAACTTCTACCGAGCATCATAAAGTACGTCTTGCTATAATGATCCCCCAGTATGTCATCAGCGTTGTTATTAATTATTCATTGTCATCACCATGCATTGCGTTTAAAACCTTACTCATTCAACCGAGACTGTCCAAATCACTACACATCTCATTTCCTTCTCTTCAAAATCAGATCGCTTTATATCATAAACGAACCGATTAGATTTTGAGACACTGCCTCTTTAGTTGTGTTGTTTTTTTTTTCACTTCAAAGCAAGACTTATAATAAAATGATTTATTTATCAGTCTACCCCCCTTTATCACAGAGAGTAGACGAGTCGCGACGGTTTTAATGAAATACAGGAATTTATCAACACTAGCATTCATTCAAGTCATTTAGTCATGGAGTCCAAGCATAGACTGTGTTTTTCTTTAAATAATACAATGAAGAAAATAAAGAAAAGATGAGGTACCAAATGGCATAACTGGCACGCGTTCATTAGGCATTGTTTTTATACAATATACCATCGTAATAATTATTCTTCAACTCAAGGTTTAGAGCAGAAACACATACGGTTCTATTAACCCGAATTCAAGATATTGAACATTGTAGTCTTACAACAATAAGCCTTATAGCTTATGTCAAATAATGTTAATGATTACAAAAATTTGCCATGCAAAGCATGGTCTACTAGTATTTTTTATTTTTTTTTTTGGGGGGGAGGGAGGTGGGACTATTACCCAAATAATAAAAATACTTTATGGATTTTTGTAAAATAAATGTATTGCACGCATATCTTTCAGCACCATAGATTCTAATGTAATCCAACGGATTGTTAAAACGTTTTACAAGCCCCGGATCATGATATTTGTGTCCAGTTTTGAAGTATTAATTACTTTGAACCTTAAAAAGACCGGCCTATTATATTCACAAGCCGATAAGACTGGAGGGAATGTGACATAACTGTCCATTGAATGTATGCCTCATTATTCAGTCTCAAATGGGATCGGAGTAAATTTGCCCACCCTGATGGGATACGATTCACTTTAGTCTTCGGTCACAAACCCCCAAATTAGCCTGTTTGGCGGCCGGGCGGTGAGTTTTTCGCCAATATCGCCCGGCCACCGAACGGCGGCCGTACGGGCACCACTGGTTTTGGAGCGTCGGTTGGTCGCCGCTCAAGATTTAGAGCGGAGTTAAATTTCTAAAAGCTGCTCACTTTTCACTCGCCGCCCTAAATACGCTCGGTGCCCGGGTGGTCGCTGTCCAAGCGCCGACGTAATCGAGCGGTCGCTTTTGAATGATTTTGATCAAGAATTGAACTCGTTAGATCAGAGGCTGTCGAGCGATCACATGCCGGTCGGTGGCCGCTCAGAGATTGGTCGATGATCTCGCGACGAATTCAAGATCGGCCGGGCGATTACTTAAATATAGTCCGGTGGTCAGTGGGGGACCGCCCGGGAATCGATGGGTCGTCAGCCGATCGCTGCTCGCACGCCAAAAAGAAAAATTCCCTCGATTTGACCCAGATTTGCCTTGAGTAATGGGTAATCGACACGGCACTAGGCTCTGCAACTGATTGGGCTTCAGTCACAACTCAAAGCGGCGACCGACCGATTAGTAGCCTGCTCGGGCGCCCCTGGAACTTAGGCATCGGCCAACAATTTTTGTTGAAGTCGAGCGGGCTGTAAACTTATCGGTGGCTGAGCAGTGCCCTGTCGATTACCCATTGGACGCCGGTCGACTCAAAGCGAAATATGGGCCAAATTGGGGGAACTTCTTTGTTGGCCTTGGAGCAGTGATCGGCTGACGACCCACCGTTTCTCGGGCGGTCTCCCACCGGCCAACGGCCTATTTTTAAGTAATCACCCGGCGTCTGCTCGGTGATCAGCAGGGCATCTGTAGGTCCCCCGTAGGCGACCATCCGATGTCCACCACGGGGAGTTGTTCACGACCTATCTGGAAATACTGTGGGTTTTGGTTGCTGTCGACTTTGAATTTGTCGCGAGATCATTGACCGATAACTGACTGGCCAGTGGCCGGCAACCGCTCAACAGAATTTGATCCAACGAGTTCAATTTTAACCTACATCGTTCGACGGCGACCGCTCGATTACGTCCGCGCCCGTACGGCGACCATCTGGACACCGGGCGGCGAGTGAAAAGTGAGCAGGCGGCGGCAGAATTTTAACTCCGCGCTAAATATTAAGCGACGACCGAACGATGCCCCCAAAACCAGTGGTGTCCGGACGGTTGCCCAGCAAAGTTGGCTAAAAATTCGCCAGCCGGTCGCCGCGAACAGGCTAATTTTGGGGGCTGTGACCGTAGCCCACTTGACTTTTACAAAAATCGTTGGGCGATACCGGCTATGCCAGCGGCGCCCGAGCAGGCTACTAATCGGTTGGTCACCGCTCTGAGTTGTGACTGAAGCCTACATACCCCGTCAAAAAGTACCTTACTAGCCCCATCTCACCCAATGTCATTTATCTTTTTTTTTATGAAATGTGCATAATCTGACATTACGAGTGCATATTTTAGTAGACGATTTTCGGGACGATTTCATACTATAAGAACAAAAATTATAAGAACTATTTCACTCATGTCTCCAAATTGAAAAATAAAACACTTTGTGTACTTGAAATATGAATGCGCTGTTAGTGTTTCTTAATAAAGGAGAGAACATAATCTTCTTCCTTTTATATAGCTTCTTCTAGTGTAATTGGTTCATGATACATCTACTCTTTCGTGGGCATATGTTGGTCCTGAAAAGGACCACACAAACACGTCGTTTTGTTAAGACTGTTCAAAGTTGTGAAAGCAGGCTATGTATGCTCTTTCGAGGTGCCGTATGCCCACGAAAGAACATATGGTCTTCCATGAAACCATTACACTCTTCTTCGTCATGGAACCTTCAAAAGTTACTTCTTTTAATGTCTTTATATCACCCATAAGAGAATCATCCAATCATCGTAAAGTTGAGAATCACGTGGTGGGCGGACTTAACCCGAGGGCGAATTAGTCCTGCTTTCTCCACTCAGGGATTATTACAAAAACTAAGTCGTTGGAATCTCTAGATTTTTGTTGTTTCAGTCAGATTATAACGTCATGAAGACGACGCAATATGTGGGTAAATTATTTTTCTTGCTCGAGTGTTATTCCTATCTAAAATGAAATCGCACTTCACTTGTAAATGAAACATTCTTCGGGTTCGCACGCAAGCCATGCTCTGTGTATTCAGTGAAATGGAAATCAAACCAAAGTGGAAAACTGTTTGAAAAAAAAGAGAAGAAATTAACATTGGCGAATGTTAGCAAAATTAGTCAAACAGTAGTAAAGTAGTAAGCTATGGTAATGATAGGCTGTAAAAGATGTAGCCTATCCACGAAACATATGTGTGATGTCATCATTATATGGCCAAAATGATTCCTCACTAAATTACTGAAATATTGTTTTTTATACCTTGGTCACATTTGCTCTACGGCGGCCGTACGGCGAGTCGAAAACAGTCGTTTTATTAATTTTTATTCAAACCATTTATGTGTAGCTGGTCCAAAAAATGTTAAAACGGCTGTTTTCGACTCGCCGTACGACCGCCGTAGAACAAATGTGACCAAGGTATTACAAACTTTTCATTCACAGCAATTCTTTTCTTTTGTGAGGACACATAGAACTAAAACGTATCATACTACCTCAATGCTATACATGTATGTTCTCATTGTACCCCAAGCGAAAAAGGTGCTCTAGAGAAACCCACTGCAGATTCCGGTACAATTTCAAATGATTAGTTACATGACGAATGAGAGAGTTATGTTATGCATAGGCGGATCCAGCTTTTGGCGAAAGGGGGGGGGGGCGCACTGCCGAGCGGCACACATATTTTTGCACTTCACCGGCGCCATAAAAGAAAATGTTGAAAAAGGGGTAAGGTCTGACCCTCTCAAATATTCTTTTCAAAATGTAGGATAATCTCCGGGGGGGGGGGGCAAGACTCGAACATATTTTTGAAAAAAATAAAAACGATAGAGTAAACGGACCGAGCTATAAAAGTATTTGGTGCACATCTCACATTTGCACATTTTTCATAGTTTTCATAAAATGTTAAGGAAAAATGTGTTTTCACAACAGCTGATCGGGAATTTGCCTCCCCCTTGCTGTATACAACCATTCCCTGAAGTCCACTTATACATATCTCATTATAACAGAAAATATACATTAATTTAAACATATAATCTTTCTAAAACATATATATAGAGAGATTGAAAAACTTATTCAAGAAAGAAACAAGCAAATGTAACACAAATTATGCATGTTATGTGCGATTTCAAAATCTCGTGTACTAACCCTTTTATTGCGATGAGGCCATATCTTTTGTATATTAATTGAGATACTATTTTTTACTATATATATATATATACACACACAGGGGCGTCGATCCTTTTTTCAGATGGGGGGGGGGCAAAATCATGAATCAACTTTCCAAAGGCGCTCGATCACAAAAAGCAAACAAACCTCACACACACAAACACGCACACATGCATAAATATATATATATTTATCTATATGACTCATGAGATTGAGACACATATCTCATCGACAAATTAATGCGAGCGCGAAGCGCGAGCTGAAATTTTTTTATAGTATACTGACATGAAAACAGGAAAGGCCCCTGATTAGGACTGTTTGTAGTAACTCATGAGGAGGATACATATCTCACTACACATATAATGCGAGTGCCGAGGGCGAGCTGAAATTTCTTTATATTCTGACCAGAAAGCTTGATATTCTAGGCATTTTTGGTACCAATTATTAAGATGGGTATCTAAAAAAACAATAGATGCGAGCGTGAAGCGCGAGCTTGATATTTTGATATTTCGATCTGAAAAAAATGACAATTTAACTTGGGCGTTTTTAATGAAGAACAAGATTATATCCAACAAAAGATTATTGCAAATCGAAGCGCGAGTTCTTTTGAGGTTCAGAACTGAAAACGGGACATTCTATTCACCTATTTAATCATGAAAAGTATGGGGTTTTGCTACAGAAATTATGCGAGCGCGAAGCGCGAGCTGAAAATTTTTATATTCCAATCTAAAAAGCGGACAATTTGAGCACGATTTTAAATAAAGAACGAGTTGTGTAGCTCAAACTCGCTTGCTGATTTCTGTGTAACATTACCATCTTATTGTATTTTTGCACATGTGGAATTATTGGGGGGGCAAAACAATATGTTTACCCCCTCCCCCCAATATTTTCATTGGTGGGGCGATCGCCCCCCCCCCCGGATCGACGCCTCTGCATATACAATGATACTACATCATGAATCATTTGGAATACATCACCAATCCAGGTTTATATATCATCATTCAAATTTCATGTACATGATGTATAGGCCTATATACAGAATTTGGTATTTATATTATATTGTGATGCTTTTCACTAAATCTAATGCAATTTGTAATGATGAGTAATTTTTATCTAATTATTTGATGAAACTGGATATAATGCTTATGACCTGAATTCAGAAAGAGATCCTTCAAGACAGAGCTTTTGAAATAGTTCTCCAGTTTTACAGGTATCGTTATCTTTGTTTTAAACTTCTTCCAGAGTGATCAGATTAATAACTTTTAAATTTATGAAATAAATCAAATTTTGTGGCGTAAACATTTAAACGTTAAAACAAAGGTATTGGCGCTGATTATCCTTAATCGGCGCCGGTTAAGAACTCAGGCAGCGCCGATTTTTCTTTACCGGCGCCGATTTATAACCAAAAAGCGCTGATTATTCTTGTGCGGCGCCGATTTAGATTAAGGTGGCGCTGATTATTCTTGATTGGCGCCAGTTATATGCAGGCAGGGCACTGCTACCGGCGAAGTTGTTGGGAAAAAGGTAGTTAAAAGAAAAGATAAGGAAGATGATATGATTGCGCTTTGCTGGGGATAGTCTTTCCTTTACTGTTGCTAATGTTATATCAGTGTATATTTTTTTTAAGCGGCGCCTTTTCTTTATTTTTTTTTAATTCTTATTCTTTCAAGCGGCGCCTTTTCTTAGGGGGGGGGGCGCGCGCACCCTGCGCACCCCCCTGGATCCGCCGATGTTATGTTATGTTATGTATAAACTCAGAATGAGGGTTAGAATTGTGATTCGCTCTGGAATTGGTAGTTTGTCTAGCACATTTTCCAAAATCCAAATGACATTATTTGTATACAAAATTATGCCTGAACATGGATATTATCACACTATCTATCCGAATTCCGGTTGAGGCTATGTTAGAAACGTTGCATGAATCGAGTACAATGTCATCATCATCATCAACGAAAGTACGGAGAACGAATGGTCATGCATCATTTGTTTTATGCAACGATTGTTTTATGCAACGATTGAATAAAACACCATGAATTACATGTGAGTGCGCAGATCAAATCGGAGCCCATTGCTTAATGAGCATTTTATAGAATGAATGGTTATACATCTGTACATTTTTATGTCAGAACTTGGGTCCCTATACCACAGAGGGACGGATTCTACAAAATTTATTGTCAAAAGCACTACACGACAAAGCAGTCATTGTCGAAAATCGGTGAATCGGTGAAACTTCCTATTTCTATTTAAAGGAATACTGCAGGCTGAAATCAACGAACGTAGAGGGCAGTAACACACTGCCCTCTACGTTCGTTAGCTGAAATCAATTACATCTAAAGAAATAGAATAAAATTCACTAAGCAAAAATGCTGAAATTTCATTAAAATCGGATAGCAAAATAATGACAGTAACCGAATTTTTAAAAAATAATGCAAATGTTTAAAATGTCATAACTTTATTCCTTGTCCGATTTCGGTCAAATTTTCAGTGTTTTGTTTATCTGATATTTTCTTTATCTATTCTATGTATATATATATACACAACTTCTTCCAGGGGGCCGTTTCATAAAGCTTTTCGTAAGATAAGAACGACTTTAAGAACGACTGGTGATCCTTTCTCTTGGTAAATGGTATACACCATAGGCGATGGTTTAGCGCGTAAGAAAGGATCACCAGTCGTTCTTAAAGTCACTCTTAACTTACGAACAGCTTTATGAAACGGCCCCCAGGTCATCTGGATTCATGTTCTCGACGTGGACGTCGTTTTCTTGATTTTTTATATTGTTATATAATTATTAACGTTGCATGTCAAGACATCCATTTGAAGAAAAAAAAAGAAATTACAACCGATATTTCATGATCGCGTTATATAGAATCTGGTTTGATGAAATTTAAGGCAAAATGTAAGTGATGATGTAAGATCATATAATATTGTTCTATCCAGACATGAATGTGTCTATACACAGGCTCACTGATGGAAGGGGGCGCATCAGGCTCGTGTCCTCCCCCCCCCCCTTGGGATGCATCATCAAAATCTTTGATGAAAGTTTGCCGTTCTAACACAAGTGTGTGGGGACACACTTGTGGGGAGCTTTTGAAAGCGAGGAATCTTTTTTTATTTCTTTCTTTTTTGTTTTGCTTGTCAAATTTGTCGTGGACGAAATGACCTTCAATAATAGGTGAAAAGCGAAAACTCTGTTTCCCTGTCAAATTTTCCGTGAACAAAATTACCTTAAAGTTTTTGTGAAAAGCCTTTTTATTTGGCTTGTCAAATTTTCCTCTGGTAATGTGCCTCCTCTTTTTGAAAATCCTGGATCCGCCCCTGCACAGCAGGCACACCCATCCTAGCAGGAATAGCATGGATTTTAGTAAATCGGGGGCACTGTTTTGCTTAAGGGAAAAGGGGGCTTTTGCTCCTTATGGGTCCCTAACTCCGTGAGATGAAACTTCATTGAAAAAATCAAACACACACAAAGAAATAGGGAAAGGGAAAAAAGAGGAAAAATAGGGGGCGGGCCGGATTTGCCCCCATGGATCCGCCAGTGATGACATGTAATGGCAAGAATTACAAAACTATTATTGAAAAGAAAATCGTGTATATAAGAAATATGTCGATAATATATTTTGTATGCAAGTATCCGCGTCTGTTAACCCGATTCTCAAATTAAGTTCAAACATAATGTGCATTTGACAGATAAAGATTTTTTTTAATCATCTTTACAAAAGAAGCAAGAAACATGTCAAACATGAAAGTAATCATGTTCCGGAAAATCATCATCATTGCACTACAGACTTCGTGTATATTATCAATGTCTCATGTGAAAAGGGATATAAAGAGAGGAAGAGGTTGAATCTTAATGACGTCACATCAGCGTCACACTCCCTTACAAGTATCAACCAATTAGAATGGAGATTGCGAGACAGTGGAAGAGTTAAAACCAGTTATGAGATGAAATCCGACATTACAAGCAGACTGGTTCCGAGACGGAGTCGCATCGCTATAAGCTTCCAACATCAGCTTACCTGGTTCTTACATTTTTATTCTTCTTTTTGATCGTCACAGGAAAAAACATTTCAACGATTTGATAGTTGAATTCGAAGAGAAAAGGAAAGGCCGAAACCTCGAGAAAAGTGTTGAACACTCTGGGTGACCCCTTTTTAGAGACAAAGAGTGAAAGTGAAAAGGAGGACAAAATGTCACCGGATTTCAGATACATTTTTCTCACCCTCGTTTTGGTAGTCCTTGTTTCACATACCGCATGTGGTAAGTTTTATTTTCTGTCTCTAAATAAATTATTTGGAATCTCATCCCACTCGGCAATCATATAAACTATAAGAAAACATGTTGTTGATGGCCATTTTTATACAAAATAATTTGTGTTGATGCACTTTATTGTACTATAAAGTATTTTGATACTGAGGTATTCCAGCGCAAGATTTTAAGAAATGGATACAGGCATTGCGACTGATCCCATCGTTGTATGTTTTATAGAAGCAAACATGGTAAATGGCTGTATCCAGCATTAGATTGGTGATTAAATTCTTTTTATGAAGCATGTGCTGCGTATTAAAGTACCAATTCCATGTTTATGGATCCATCGAAGGTTAAAGATCCCCTTCTATCTTGAAATTAGGGTTGATTTGTGTTTATGAGTGGGTGGGATGAAGTAAATCGTGAGTTATATGTTGGTATTCGAAAATTAATAATTATCTTCGTAATCGTTTAACATTATCTAAATATTTTCTATGATATATAAGAAATAATATCTCATTGGCAAAGGGCTTTCCATGAAAAGAGCTATAAAATTGATATTTACGATGGAATATATCTTTTAAATGATTCTCTATAGGCTTACCATTATCACTGAATGTAACTTAAACATGTTATTATCGCAATATCTCAACTCTGGTTCGAAATCAAGTTGTGCCCCTGTGCCTAATTAGTTTAGGCATCATTACAAATTTCATACCTGTTCTAATGGCTTGGACCAAAAGTCATCAGTCTGACATTCATAGCAGTATACCCGCTAAACCACATTTAGCTATACGCTACACCCTTTTAAATGGGGCAGATTGCCATGGTAGTAATCTGTCTGTTCTGAAACACCATGGAATGGATACATTTGCTCCGGCGACAGTTATTCTGATGAAAAATCTGCACGTTTAGCCAAACATAAAACCAACCTCCACTATTAAATAAATCCTTATCCTTACATTATTACCAAAAACTCTATTACAATCCCAACTCTTACACTATGCCCTGTAAAATCTTATAAAGACCTGATCAAACGTCGTGTCACCTTCATACAATGTACCGCTATTTTGAAGCTCGTTGGAGTGTCAGATTTGTGATAGCAACACCGAAGAAATTGGGAAGTTTGTGTATGAAATAATGTAATCGTCTGTTAATTTTGTACTTGACATCACTGTGAGAATATTCTGAAATTTGGGAATTAGTGACACTTGGGAGTTTTAGCAACCACTACGCAGACATTGTCTTGAACATAGAGAACCTGTTGCCAATGGTTCTTCATGACAAAGCAGTCTGTGTCGAAAATTGCTGAATGAAAACTATGGACAAATGACATTATGCCATATTCTGTCAGCTTTGAATCTCAGGACGATCTGTGTTCCCATCAGTTCACCAATTTTCGGCAAAGACCTCTTTGCTCATGATTGAGTTCTGACGGGCATTTTTGATGTATTTACTATGTTTTATAGAGAAATTCCCCGTATAGCAATTGTGAGAACTCGCCATTGTCACATCAACGAAAGCGATTGCAAACCGGAGGACGACTGATCGTATATTTCATTTCTGTGATAACATTTGGTCGGTCTGAGGTTGGATTTGCCGTTGTGACTGTGTCCTGATATTCCACAAAGAGTCAGAAAAATACCAGACTAGGGTAATCACTAATATTAAACACTGTTGTGAAATGAAATGAAGAAGAAATGAAGGGTGAACAGAAAAAGACGGAGAAGAAATGGAAAAAAGAAGAAAGTTAAACGAGGAAAAGGATCAAACCGAAAAGGGAAAAATATGGAAGAAGAACACTAATCAATAACGGTGATCTTACAAATTATAAGAGTACTTCGTCCGTTGGTGAAGGACATTGAGGTGCAATAAAGTCATTATTATTTGATACGTAATTATTTTAAGAATTGATGAATATGGTTAATACAATCTTCACCCCTCTTCACCTCTTATTTTCACACATTGAATTCCGCGATTAAATCGGCAAATTTTAAGGTCGTTGTTAATGTCTTGGTGATATTGGGGAATGAAGCCACGCGATACTTATGTCTTGGGAGGCGTAAGAAGAATCAAACAAGAAGAAAAACAAATAGTCATTTAACATTTTGACCCTGGAAGATTACCATAAATTATTATAATTATGTCAGTTAAAGCACATGACCTTACGGGATGTATGATTTGAGCTTTGAACAGTTACGATGTGTCAATTTTACACATTCCTAAAATTGTTTCAAAATGGGGGAAGCTAGTTTTGATTTTTGCGGTCCCAAATTATAAAATAGTTTACCAATTCACCTTCGATCATGTACTTCTGTTGAATGTTTTAAAAGAAATTTGAAAACATACTTATTTTTGTTGTAGTGTAACTGTAATATTGGAGAGCAATTTGTACAAAGCGCATATAGAGCAATTTCAATTGATCATGCGCTATATAAGTACCAATTTATTGAGATATTAAATCTTCCTTTCACTTCCAAACGAACGAAAACAATCTTTGAGAGTCTGAATTTAGTATGCTGTAGAAGCTGTGATTTTTCTTGAGTGATTCTTGCTATTATTTTGATGTCTTCTGTTTGTGATTTCAACTGATAAGAATAGAGAGATGAAAGCAGAAATCAATCAGTCAGTGCATATATAACAATGGTTTACCTGTGTTCGATTTTTAAAGCAAGATAATTTCAACAATTTTCTTTAAGGGATCGATTCAGGTTTTGACTATTTCATTTTACATTTCTTGGATATTTTCATGATTTATATTATTTTAGACAATCTAAATTTCATTTTTCTAATAGCAAGTGATGGGCTAATTATTGACAGGTACCTGATAGATGTGAAAGTGATAACTGATAATGGTACGTCATTTCTTACGAGAAAAAAAATGTTATTATGAACATATAAGTTGTTTGTTGTGATTGAATTTCAATAAAGGTATTGATTAAAAATAATACAAATGGTTTTAAGTCTAACAAAAATACAGAGAAAATGAATTCATTCGAGTCATTCTTGTAACACTTATATTTCAAATCGAGACAGCTCTACACCTTTTCAATGAATCAGTTGTCTTTTTGCAATCATCATTATTGTAAAACAATCGTGAAACGTAAAATTCTTCATGAAGACGGGAGAATCGAACTAAACTTGATATAATGACCAAGATTATGCATTTCAATATACTCAAATTACACTCTCAAGCAGCTTTACCAAAAACTTTCGCCCCCAAGATTTTTAAGCCCCTTGCATGATAATGGCGCTTCATGTTAATGATAGAACGTCTCCTCTCATCTCCGTTTCTGAAGCCCAATTGTAAGACATCACTAGGTATCTCAATCTGAAATTGCACTTGACAGAGACCATGTGATGGGTGGCCATTTAATATCATCCTGTATATGCAAATCCACACTTCCTCTTTGATTGTGTCATTCTGTACCCATCCTGTCGTATTTACCATCCTTACTCGTATCAACTCTCTTAGGACCTATAATCGATACATCGCCTCATTCATCCGGTAACACCAATACCCCATGCCAGGAGGAGATGCAACTCAAAATAGCCAGTCGGCACATTTCTTAAATATCGATGAGAAAACAAAAAAGGTCATAACTATATTTCAAGAGTCCTCCGAGTTTGGGAGACGTTGGTGAACGCCCGCACGCTAGCCATGACTACTTCAATCTTCAGAATTGCAAAATAATTAAATTCTGGGGCCAAAATCTGCGGAAAAGGCTGTGCACGGCAGAACATTAGAATGATGACTGACAGGAGAACCCTTATGGTGGAGGAGATGAAAAATGAAATAATTCAAACTGCCAATTATTGATAAATTGAGACAAGACCGTTTGATATTTCCATACTGACATGTCGTCTTTTCTCGTCAGAGCAATTCATCAATTTTCACGCTCAAAACACATTTCTCAGCTACTTTAAAAAAAATATAAAAATCCCGGAAGGAGAATAAGAAACTGACATAAATTTCCATGAAAGTTTGTTCAAAATCATCAACAAACCAGTCAAAGGGTAAATGATAAATCAATTTCAATTGACTCACATCGAAATAAGAGAAATATACATGAATTTTTGTCCTGCCATTTAAATTTCATGCAAGTTCTATATTCTCATTAATTATATACGCCGACATTAAATTGTATGATTTAATTGGAACCTTTCATTTTGCTTATTTGCCAATTAGAAAGCAATCATATAACGAGCCCATCCTAAAGAATAGACGACCTTGCACAGTCTACAATTAGCAGTTTCCATATACTGTAGAGACGGATGTAACGTTCATACACACGGTAAAAAATGAGATTTGAAAAAAAATGGAATCGCGAATCGGGATTCTTTTTTTTCGCGTGTGTGGACATAAATATTTTCAGAACTCTCGCGATTCAAAATGCAGTTCTAGTTGCGTTTTTTTTTAATAATCGCGATTATTTGCTGACTAATTTGTCTGTGAATACTCTTGCGATTTTAAAATCGATCTTTTCTATCCCCGATGCACAGATAAATCTTGTTTTGTTATTTTCTTGTAGCTTTCAGCATATAAAAACGGATCGTTTTTCACGTTTGTGACACATTTATTTCCCACTTTCCTGGAATCATTAAAAATTGCCTCTAGGGAATATTTCTAGGGATACTTCAAACTACTTGAATAATATTATATTGATAGATTTTTAAATTCAATATGACTGGATCTCGATAATACCAATCCAATTTTCAGCTTCAAAGTTACATCAGAAATTAGCTTTAATATTTCTTAAAATATTTTCTAAAATAGGCAGTCAGTAACATTTTTAATGAACTGAATGCATATAATTGATATTCTGAAGAGAAACACCATACCCATGTATACATGTGCATATGCCCCCCCCCCCCCCTCTGTTCATACACTAGCACACAACACGTACAATAACTGCTCCATTTTTTTACATTCCTTTCGTCTAAGTATGATTGAAAGAGTTTAAGTAAGCTTTACTTCATTTAAACGATAAATATAAAATATAAATCCCTAATCGATTTGGTCCACTTTAAGAACTTCCCATCAATAACTTCTTACTAATCTTAAAAGCATAATTATGGCCATATCTTTGAATTAAAGAGAACCACTTTACTTTACCATCGGTATAATCAACCCCATTCAATCTCCAATTTCGTCCTTGCCCTTCTTTCTTCTTATTCTTTCTTTTTGTATCTTCCAATTGACGTCGACCATATCATTTATGGCTATAGTTATTCTCCACGAAATCTAACTTCTCATATTTTCAACGTTTCCTCAGCTTTATTTCTATTGCAGGCCTTCGAATTTTTGTGTGGAGGTTCGGTTACTGAATCGCTTTTGCAATTCACCTTTGCATGAAGGGACCAGCGTTTTAACATGCTTTAATTCTTTGGCCTCTTTTTCACGGCTTACTATAGAAATATAAATGGTTTGTTTGATAAAAATCATACATCATGGCGGCCAAGGCAAATTGTGATGCATTTACATATAGATTAAAGTGAATCAATGAATTAAAATGAAATACATAGCATTGAAATAATTAATACTTATTAAGCGCTAATATCATATAAAATATGTATAATTATGATGCAAATTCATCAATAATTGCAAAGATAACTAATCATTGATACATTAGTAGTTGCAATTGGATAATTGTGAAATAGCAGAAATTGAATTGAATTGAAATTAAACTGAACTAAAGTGAAAGTTAATCAATAAATATGATATAAACACTGATTTTGAAAAGTAGTTAAATTTATATAATAACTTTTGTGGAATCTTGTTTTTCCGTTGGAAATCGCCCTGCATCCGTTGTGTACTCGTTGCATACGTGTTACATACGCTCTATCCATCGAGCATCCGTGCACTGCACGTGATTTCATCCGCGCAAAAAGTTTTAAGCTGCACAAAGACTTTTAAGGCCCGGTCCCACTGGGGGGAAGTTGAATTACGCATGAATTGCGAATACAAATTTCGGTCATTCGTTGTCATCCGCATTAAATTTGGCAAAAAAAAAAAATCCGCTTTAAAATTGCGGATACATAAAAGATGTACAGCGAACAAATTACGATTAAAAGCGGAAATATCACGAATAAAAACGAATTACCTTGCGAATGCTATTTTACGAGGGATATTGCTTGTAAACTTGTGGAATGTATTGCAGACATTGCGAAAATGTAACGAAAGTAATGCGGAAGTATAACACATGTATTGCGGACAAAAATAGGATGCTAAACGATTATTGCGGAAGTATTACGTATGCATAGAGAATGCAATGCGCACGTGGTGCGGAAACAACGGTCACATTGCGAATGTGATACATTTGAATCGAGACCATATAAAAGAAGAGCACTCCACTCTTCAGCGTCATTATCTTTATCAACATTGTAGAAAGTAGCAACATGTCAACAAGAGCCAAATCAAGAGGAAAGAAGAAACAAAAGACAAGCAAAGTTGGAGAGAGGGCTCCGTCACCAGTACCACCTCCTCCACAATCCCCAAGGTCACCGAGTCCACCTCCAGAAGACCTCCCTGGCTTCATTAGGTATGTTCTCAGAGAGAAAGCATCGTCGCCCACAATAAGGTATGGGACATCTTGGGTGTCATTGGGTAAGGGATCTGGATTTGGCCAACCCATAATGTCGCCGTTCTCGAGACCTTGCTTCAGCTCACTTTGGTTGTATATTTGAGCATCTGATGCGGAACCGTTTCCTGATACGTCAGCCCAAAGAACCTTGTAGTCAGAACTGACCAGGGCAACTAAAATGATACTGAAAAAGCCCTTGTAGTTGTAATATTCCGAGCCTGAGTTTGGGGGAGCTTTGCATGCCACATGCTTGCCATCAATCGCGCCGATTGTGTGAGGAAAGTTCCACCTCTGCAACCAGTCATTGGCAATTTCACGCCATTCTTCATCGTTGGTAGGGCAAGTTATCTGTTCATCAAGGTACTCTTCTGATATGGCTGTACATACTTCTCTGACAACTTTGCTGATTGTGTTGTGAGGGACCCTCCAACCGTACTGCATGTCCCTGTATTTTGAACCAGAGTCAAGATGGCGTAGGGTTATGGCCACTTTGAGTCCAGGCTCTAAGTTCGCTCTGAAGTTGGTCTGTGTCTTGAGCAGTCGAGGAGTGAGCCGGTTCACCAGTTCGTCAAACATGTCTGGGGACATTCTCATAAAGTTCTGAAAGGCACGTGGATCTTCGTTACGCAGCTCCACCATCAATCTATCGTACATGCCCAGATGTAGTCTTCTGCCAATATAAGGTCTCACCCAGACAGCTCTTTGATTTCTCCTTCGCTTTCTTTTCCGTATTTGGATCAAACGTTGAACTTGGAAGAGAAGATTGTTATGTTGTTGGATGGCTGCAACTATCAAATGTCCGTGATGATCCATGGCAACATCCTATATTCTACACAACTGTTCTTAAAATGACGGTCAAATTTCATTTTCTGTTACATTTATATAGTAATCTGGGTTTACGATGAATGTTTGCTGTGTACTCGCAAATTGTTCGCGAAACAGTCGTAATACAAACGCACTATTCGTGACCAGTCTGTAAGCATTCTTTATAAATTATCATAGCTTGGTATAAAGTCGTATTAGGCACGCTATGCATTCGTTTCGCATTCTATCCCAGTCCGCTACTTATCCGCAATCCCATGTCCGTTGCGGATATCACAGGATAACTGCGAAAATTCAGCGCATACATTGAGTATGCATTGCGCATATAAACCGGATGATTTCCGCTCCCAGGAGTTTTGGGCAGCCCAAAACTCCTGGGAACGGAAAAATGTGCCTTTGCGGATGATTACGGACATGTGCGGAAAATAACCGTCTTAAAACAGCATACTTTACGAATATTGCGGATGTTTAGCGTCTGTAATCAAATTTTATCCGTAATTTATGCGCAATCCATCCTAAATGTCACTGGGACCGGTCTTTTAGAACGGATGAACTTTCCGCCGTGTACGATGTAAATCATCCGCAACATATACGAGCAACAAACGTCCCATGTATATTATCATCCATTAAACATCCGCTGTATCCTCTCTGCATCCTCTGTGCATCCTCGCAATTCAAGTCTAATTCATATCCACTGCAGCTGAACAACTAAAAGAGGGAGGAAAGATAAGGTACATCGATGGTAGCACGGAAATAGCAGGGACGCGTAAGCGTACGCTTTTCGTATATAAAGCAACCCTTCGGGTCTGCCATCCACTTCCATCCTCTTTCATTCGCTAGGCTTCCGATGAACATCCGTTTAACATCCCTATACCAACGTCCGTTATTTTCCGTTATGTTCACGCAAATTTTTCGCTAAGTTTGTCCATTTCTGGAGCGGATGAAAACGTCCGCTGTGTCCTTTATGAATACGTTTTACGTCCATCGGCCAGTGGGACCAGGCCTAAAATTATGTTATGGTTGGTTGGCCTTTTTCTTTAGATGACACAACTAGTGTCTCAAAATATTTTTTTTTTCTTTAAATGTTACTCAACGCCCTTTCATACCGTAAAAAAATCGTAATTTGAATGATGATTCCAATGAAAATAAGGCTACACTGTAAAAACTGTGGTGTTAAAACTGACACCAATTGGTGTTAATAGAGGACCACAGTCACCACACCATGAGGTGTTAAAATAACACCCAAGATATTGAACATAACACCAAAGAGTGTAAATGTAACAACCATAGGTGTTGTAATAACACCTATAGTTGGAAAACTAACACCACCAATTTAATACCGGTGTAGAATAACTGGTGTGGTCCTCTATGTACACCGGTTAACACCGCTTGTAATGACGAATTTTTAGCACGCGTGGAATCAAACTAGAACATGATTAGAATAACGAATGCTAATCACAATAGCGAATTCAAATTCTACTCTGGAGGTGAATTCCAGTTAAGTTTCATCCAAATTCGGTACTAATTTTGCGTGTGAAAGACTTGACCTCCAAAACATCTTTTTAGGGGGCGGAGCTTACGTGACCTTTTAAGCACTTCCGTAGATAATGCAATTGTCACGCACTCATCGTAGTTTGTATTTGCGATGCAGTGCTTTGATTAGTGACCAGTCACGACCACCTCGAGTCCGTGCGACCGTCTACAACGACTGCGAGTGCTCGCAAGACACCAAGAGATCGATCGTGCAACAACAAGAAAAAGGTGTTTCAGGCGGTCGTAAACTGGTCGGACGTCAATTGTGAAAGGGGCTGGACGGTCGCATACATGCAGATGCAACGGTAGTGGAATGTTGTAAGCCGTAATTTCGATCGGTCTTGCAACACTCTTATATTATAGCTCCCAGTCGCAAGACTGGTCTCTGTAGGTCTCTAGCACATGTGCAAGTGTTGTACGACCTCCAGTCGACTAAATGCAACTATACTTAGTTGTGCGACCTCTCGCACCAAGTCGTACAACGTTGAACAACAGTCACACGATGATCGCTCGACCGACGGTACGACCTGATGCGAGTGAATCAATCGTATTTGATCGCGTTTGGATTTTGAACATGTTTCAAAGTTCAGATGCGACCAGTCACGACCACCTAGAGTTCGTGCGATCGTCTACAACGACTGTGAGAGCTCGCAAGACACCAAGGGATCGATCGTGCAACAACAAGAAAAAAGAAAGAAAAAAAACTGTTGCAGGCGGTCGTAAACAGGTCGTACGTCAATCGTGAAAGGGGCTTTAACAAATCACCAAGGACACATACCGCCTTAGCTCGGGAATTCGGATTCAAATTACAGTTTTCGAGCGAGCGTGTGAAATGTCCGATGATTCTAAAGACGAATTGAATTCATCATTACAACATCTTACAACAGTCTTCTCGCTTATATATTATCGCACCCAGTCGCAAGACTGGTCTCTGTCCATGTAGGTCGCTAGCACATGTGCAAGTGTTGTACGACCTCCAGTCGACTAAATGCAACTATACTTAGTTGTGCGACCTCTCGCACCAAGTCGTACAACGTTGAACAACAGTCACACGATGATCGCTCGACCGACGGTACGACCTGATGCGAGTGAATCAATCGTATTTGATCGCGTTTGGATTTTGAACATGTTTCAAAGTTCAGATGCGACCAGTCACGACCACCTAGAGTTCGTGCGATCGTCTACAACGACTGCGAGTGCTCGCAAGACACCAAGAGGTCGATCGTGCAACAACAAGAAAAAAACTGTTGCAGGCGGTCGTAAACTGGTCGTACGTCAGTTGTGAAAGGGGCTTTAAGCATCGTCATCAGAATCTTTGTAAAAAAAAAAGAAAAAGAAACGTTGTGCGATAGAAGAAGTCGTGTTTTCGGAATGTAAAGTGACTTAAAGTAAAATTGATAGTTGCTTACACCCGTCATTGGTATCAGGCGTGGGATAACCGTAATAAAGACAAAATACTCCGCTTGTTGTCTGTCTACAAAGCTGCAATTAATCATAATGAATGTCAACAGTATCATCATCAAGTCTGCGTAAGGATTGTTTCATATAGTGAACCCTCACAAAGTATGAACATTGACCACGTTGACTTCTAATCCTACAAGTATATGAAAAAATGAACACGTATGCCTTTTTTTAGTATTGTCTGTCTCGAAATGTTATAATGGATAGACGTAGATTCCGATAGACTCAAAACATGTTCGGGAAACTCTCGGGATACCAACTCGACATTTTAGAGTTCTCTTCTTCCGAACACGATGATAACGTCTGATAATCACTATGAAACCTAAAACTTAAGAAAGAAATGGAGAATAATTTGAGAATCATATTTTTGGATTATTTATCTTATTTCCAGATGTATTTGGTCTAGAACCACACGCACGTTTATTTGCATTTGCAATCTTTCCTCTTCAACAACAAACCAAGCACTCAGCATTTCCACATTTTGTTTATTGTACTTCATTCTCTTACCCTATAATACCAGTATCTCATTCTCGCCCTCCCTCGTTTAAATCTCTCACTGCCTCTCATCTTCCTTCTCGTTTCCTACATTACTCTCCCCCCTTCTCTTTCTCTCGTGAACATGAAACTTGTTCCGTATAATCATTGATCTTCCTAGCTTCCATTTGTTTGGATACAACTATATAGATGAATGACGAAGTATTACCTCCCCTTCATTATCTTATTGTCTATTTACTATCCATTGATATGTGCTCTACATACACTCCTCGTACCTATCAATCTCTTAAAACGTCCATTTCATATCGATTATTACATTTTCACATATATTTTTAATTTCCTGCTGAGCCAATATTAGAACAGCAATTATTTCATATTGTTTGTTTTTCTGGGGAAATCCATAGCAGAACACACGAATATCAGTACATCATCCGGATATCTCATATCAGTTCTTAGTTCTTGCTATAATCCAAAACCAATGTGTTAAGACGGAATAAACCACTTGTTTTCATTGATACCGGCTGCCATGCCCGAAATATCTCCAACTGATATAGGAGTACTAGATTATTCTCTAAGGAAAATCTATTGAACTGCTGTACTTTTCACAAGTACCATTGATCTACATAAAGAAAAAAAAATCGACCCATACTATTACCTGATATTTCAAAAGGCAGTTAGTTATTCCTGAAAATTTAGAGGGATAGGCGGACGTGGCAGATCTTATTTTTCAGAATTTGTAATAGGGTTACTGAAATACCATATTATTACTAAAGGTGACGATCTCCAGATCTCCATGACCCATTTTGTCTTTCTTTAATTAATATCTGTTAACTACTAGGACTCGAAATATTCCAAGCTCAGTTCAGTTTTATTATTATCTTTGCCGCGGAAGGCTTGGTCTTGTGATTTGATCCCTGATGGCGGCTAGTCATGCTTAGATACTGAGTGATGAATATTTTACGTAATTGTTTAATGTAGATTTATTCTGTTTTTCTGATTGAGTTTACGTGTGCCCTCAATTGGTCGCATATGTTCCAATTTTCGTCCTATAATGAAATAATTTAACGTAGTTATTTTGATAATATTTCAAACTCGTTTTATGTGGTCTTCTTCTTTTGTTTTGTTTTATTTTTTGTAAATAATAAGTGTCATCTTTTATATTAGGATATTTAATAACAAATGAGAAAAGTTTCATGTTTAGCATATTAGTTTAACAAACCTATAAATGCATTCTTTTCCAGGTATTTCATGGTCACCTAGAATGAAATATGGAAGGAATTATCCGATTTTTGAAGAACGATCAGAAAGAGGCATGTCGTGAGCTAGTTTTCCTCTTATCAACTCCACGCACGTCACAATGGTCCACCTTATAATTTCTGTCATTCGTCATTTATTGATGATGCACTTTGTGGTGTCAACAGAACATTCATCAGAACAAGAATAAATACCGTATTTGCGCAAAATCGTGTACATATTTCTTTTTATTCATTTCTATTTTGCTTGGGGATATATGATTTCACCACCCTATATCAATTTTAAATTTCGTATTTGGATGTTCTGATTTAGGCACAGTACACCTGTCCACATCATCATAACACTCTTTCCATTCTTTGTTGAGGAGGATTCGTTAAAAGCGCATCCTATCTCACATCGATTTTAACTGCATTGTTATAGCAGATAACTGGTCAGCAGATCGTGATTTCAAGTGCATTGTCACTGATCATAGCTTTATTTTAATGTTTAACAGGTTCAGTTTCGGTTTGGCAGTTCATCTGCCACTATGATCCTTCAAAAATGTGTCTAGGAATTAATAACTTCGTTAGTTTTCTTCGCCACTATTTTATGATGAAAGAACACATTCATCATAAGAAGCATACAAATGTGACATTATTGGCCTTCCACACTGTTAGAAAATTTATCCTTAAACTAAAAGAAGTTCCTGCAGCAGAGTCTCGAGAACACCTGTAATCTTACCAGATTGCGTAATCTTACAGGAAATTGGTATTTGGTGTGTGTAATCTTACAAATTTCCTTAAATAAAACACTCTTTTCCCCTTTTTCTAACAGACCTGTTCTGTTAAATTGCAGAAAAATTCCTGTTTCATGAATTTAAAGAATGATTCTGGTATTGCTTTCTGCAAAATCTTCTTTTATTTTTCTGTAAAATCAAGGTTTTTTTAACAGTGCATACAGAGTTAGACCGTGACCTAGGCTAAATGGGATCCAAGGAGACGGGTCCCTGTATTTCATGAACACGGATTGGACGTTTTGTCCGAACAATGTCATGAACAAAATACAGAGGGATTCGACAGCATTCCCATATGCACGGAAGCAGTATTGGATTGGGCTCATTTTCCCACCCTTTTTCAGCTTCTGCTCTCTTGAGGGTTCCCTTCTGAATATTAAAGTCCAGGCTGCATGCGTCGAAGTGAACAATAAGTCATTGGTGTCCAGGTTGAAAATGTCCAAAATACATCCAAATACATAGTGAAGGGGAAGCACCTTGAAACTATAGTCATGACTTGTACAATAAGGATCTTTAATTTTGAGGAAGGTCCAAAAGGACTGACGAACTGCTTCTCATACTCACTGTGTGTAAGTGTAATGTAGTCTAGTTTTTCTGTCTTGTAAACAATGGTAATCAATGTAGGCACGTGAATTTCATTTTCCTAGATGTCGACACCTTAAACAAAATTTTATTTCATGTAAGTGTGATGATATTTTGTGTGTAGTTAAATGTGCACCTAGGAACCGTGTCTAAAAGAGGGGGGGGGGCACAAGATGCTGGTTTTCGGCAAGGAGACACAGGAAAGCAAGATCCTTGATCTCGTCAAGTTCACTTTAATGAGACTGGAGTAATTAGAAGATCCTCTCGTTGGCCAGAATTCACAGAGGTGGTTTCATTTAAAACCACGGATTTCAAAACCATGGGTTTTAGAAATCATTTTTTGTTCACAACCTTTGTGAATTCGGGCCGTTGAGTCTACTTGGTGAGAATGAGAAGACAAGAATACTATACGTATACACTGTATCTTTCTAGTCCGGATAAAATCGGCATGGCAAGATCCAATCGTTCATCGATTATTATTTAAACTAATTATTACCTTTTTAGGGAATTCAACTCAATCCACGGAGTATTTGGTGCAGCACCACTTCCTTGCCTAAAAAAATTCTTGGATTGTATCGTTGTTTGGAAGTCATTTAGCCTTTTCGTTGGTGGTAATGATGGTAATAAATATAAAAAAGTATTAAATGTCAATTATGAATTTATCTACTTTCAAAGTATAATTCTTAAAGTTTAAAGAGTAGTCAAAGTCTAATTACCCACCGAGGTGATTTGTATATGTATTGGACCTCACAAAATAGTTGAGGCGATATTTTAATATTTTTTATTTATTCATTCATTCATTTTTTATTTTCATTTTATACTTAATACTACTTTTTTTTCTTATTTTTTACGGAGGGGAAGTGTCTCCAACTTCTACTTCGATTTATTCTGTCATATATGACAATCCTAACTGCACTTTATAAGCACATAACTGTCCACGTGTTTGCATGTAGGCCTATACAGAATCACGTGCACAAGACGAAATTTAGCATGGTTCAAGTCAAACAAAACAAGGTGTTGATAGCAACGCATATAACTAATCTGGGTTCCAAAATAAACTGATCAAACTTTACGAGGGCACTGCACAAGTTCCACTCAGTCAAAATGAACAATATTATTACACAGGCTAGTTTCAACGTGGAGGTTGAATGGTTTCAATAATATATAATCTTTACTAAGCACATGTCAATATTTTAGAGATTGGTTCAATCACAGATAGGCTATAGCCCCTCAAATCAATTGGTTTCTTAATCCAAAGTCACAAAATGGCAAAAGAAAAACCGAATGAAAATGGGATAAAACCAGTTTATTGGCTAAATCACAAAGGAGCCACGAGAAGTTTGCCACGCACAGATCCCCGGGCCATGTCCTGGTAAGCGGGCGATAGTCTGAACACATTGTGTATCTGTGTGGGGTGTTCGGGATGCACATTGTTGATGCACACCGTGCTCAGATTATCTTCCACTTACCGGGACATCCCCCCCCCGGACATCCCTTGGGGATCTGTGTGTGGCTGTGTGATTGTTTCAGTCATTTAAAAGTTTGATGTTAATTCATGTATCTTCTTTGTGATTAAGCAATCACTTAAACATGCCCTTGAAGGACATGTCAAAGGAAATTGTTTAATCCCAACTAATTTTCATCGGTCTGTCTTTTGCCAGTTTGCGACTTACAGCCTGTCTGTGATTGAACCAATCTCTGAATTATTGACATGTGCTTAGTGAAGATTATAGATTATTGATTATTGAAAAATATTTTTCACTTTTACACAGTGGAATTTGTGCAATGCCCTTGCAGAGTTTGATCACTTTCTTTTGGAACCCAGTTTATTTCTTTGTATGTTATCATAGACGTCAAATATTTCAGTTTCCTTTGATCTGATGATAAAGGAGATTACATGTTAAAAAAACACTTGAGAATGCCAACAGTTTCCTTTTCTTAATTGTAAGAAAAGTAGTTATTCTCATTTTTGTCTTTTTCCATCCTACTTGACTGATGTATTTGATGTACGATTTTTTAGATATTCCACACTTCCTAAAACACTTGATCCTTCGCATAATTTCTTCAATTTTAAAATGATTGAAAATTCGTATTGCTTTGTTTCACCGTTCTTCCATTTTAATTTGATAGCCCTTACCTGAGTTTCCATTTCTTTCGAGTAAAAAGGTATAATTGAAATACTTTGCGAATGGGATTCAAAATAGCGCTAAAGTGCACTCATCAGACAAGAAATACCTTGACCGAATGAACCGGGATAACATTGAATTAACATTTGACCAAAATCACGTACTCAAGATCTTTGATAATTCCTTTTTATACTGTTCTAACCCAAAGTCTTCCGGAGAACCAGTTAAATGTGATATCAAATCAATCAACCTTCTTTATTAGTAATCATTATAAATCGGATGGAAAAAAAATTCAAGATTTTCAAAATGTTATTGGGTGAAAATTAAATAGCCGATCTTTTGCAAGCTAATATTTTTTTTCCTCATTAAAGAGCAATTACGGTGATATTTTGTTCCATCAACTTTCTGATTAAGAAAATCTGTCAAATCATTGTTATGCTCTGCTAGATTTATTACATATAATGTGTTTAAAAAGTACATGCCAACTACGTGTCAACTACATGTCATTGATGTCATATAATAATGATTATAAACCATGATACGAATCAAAGAAACATCCTCCATTATTCTTTCTGTCATGTTTACTTAATTGCAACAACCGCTTCCTCTAAATCTTTAATTTTGTCATCAATCAATAGACTTTTGATCACAGTATGATCACAGTATGGCTAAATCTATTCCATGTTTATTCAATAGAAGTAAATATAATGGTTACATTATTTTGTTTTCTTTAGTGGTAGTTGGTCCCTATATATTAAAGAAACTGTTTTTATTATTTGATTTATCGTAAGGGGACTTCATACCTCTACACCATATCTAAAAAAAATAATATGCTGAATCTATTAGTTAAAACATTCCTAATTTTATGTTCTATCTGATAATCACATGGAAAGCATCTGGATATTACGCGTAATTTTTACCTTCAACCATAATTTTGTGGGATTCATAAGTTATATTTACATTTACTTTTGATTTTAAGAAAATAGAAGAAGAAAATCAGGAATGATTCAATAAAAGGCATAATTTTAAATGTGAAAATTAAATATACAAACAATGTAAGTTAATGTATGAAATGTTCTGCTTTGTTTGCTGAAAATAGTTAATATAAGAACTTCAAATAACAAAACGTACCGTCATTAGGCAATTATTGCGACTGTATGAGAAAAAAAATTGTCGTATAAAATCTTTTTATTCGAGCTTTAATTGAGAAAATGATCTCGACTTGTTCTTTTGTTATGTATTTGAATTGAGCTCCATATCGCCATCTTCTTTCTTACGTCTAAATGGAAAGCTATAACTTACTCTGTCCTCCTAATTTCCTGCTTGGTTTTTATAACATCCAGATATGTTGATGATTACTTATTTAGATGAGAATGCCATATGCTGTACCTTTACATTCACGCATCCTTAAAGTGCACCAATTTGTCCTTGAATGCAGTCTGAAATATTCTAAAAATATAACATGGATTTTTTTTGGATGTGCATTTGTATTATTACATTACACGGTTTTTTTTTGCACTGTTTTCTTTTCCTTCCTTCATCATTTGATGAAACGGGGCAGAAGTTACGCAGTTGTGACTGTTTATGGAACGGATCTTATGGGTCTTCATCCTCCAAATTGCATGGATTGTTAGCGCTTTTAGTTGTAAATGATCTAGAATTTTATATTCATGAAACTTGGTGAGCCACTTGACTAAATGTGTAAAGCTAAATGCAACAGAATACCTCAAAGTATTTAAAATTATGTTTGATTTGTGTGTTTTAAAGTACTGTATAAGAGAGATTCAACTATTAAAATATTCATCTTAACCCTAAATAATCTAAATAGGATATTACGATATCACTCCTTGTTCTGATATTGTCATGGAAACCAGTAATACAATTGGTTCTTGATATCGAACCCATTGATGTACATTTTCTCAAAAACTCCCTTTCTTCGAGCTTTAAACGATTCATGACCTTTATCTTTTTGAATGGATACGTTAAGGAGAACTGTACCCTCCAAAAAGACTTGAATCCCATTTATCCTGAATCAATAATGCATGCTTCGGACTTGGATGTCTATTTGCTCAAGAATATTTTTGTGATCTTGAGCTGGAATTGGTTGCCACTTGAAAGGAGTAGGTTGTGTTTATCCGCCGAATTTTGGCGCGAACTCAAGCACGTGTTAAAATGTCGAGCCATATTCAAGTGACCTGTCGCCTGCATTTTAGTGTTTTTCTTCTTCTCCCTCGACTCTGTTACTGATTTGCAACATTCATGCTGAACTTCATTAATGGACTTTATGTATTCCCATCAACAAAATTTATTTCATTACATTCATTATACCAACAGTAAATATTTTCATCATTATCAATAACTGAATGTGTATATCTGGGCTCTGTTTTAGACATTGTGGTCATAATTGACAAAATCAATGACTAGGCACATACTCCTACTTAATTGCGTCTTGCAATCAAATAAAAATGGATCTATCACAAAAAGTACAACTTCCTATTTCATATATCTTTTTGATGGAAGGAAATAATTTTGTAACTTTGATTTTGATATGCACTTCCTTTACTTTTTTTTCCAAAATATTAGTTTTATTTCCACTAATCATTTTTCTACCTAAATACCTTATGATTTTACGTCTCTGAGTTTTTATCGTGTGTAATAAATAATTTTCTCTGAAGTTGCTGCCTTACACTGTTCATAAATTACATTGACACTTCTTACTCTTTATGTCAATCTATTTGCTTTATTGCCTTGCATTTTGATGTGCAATATTATGTACTCATAGTTCTTATCTCAAGTTAATCATAATATTTTTTCATATACGCTTTTGGCGTAATGCAAAAATATTTATTTGGTGACATTTGTAATTTGATTTATTAACTTGGATAGACTTATAATCTAATACCTTATGTATGTAGTTTATCAAATCCATGTGAATATGTATATTATTCACTTATTTTTCACTTATTTTATTTTATAACTTAATTTAAATTTGTTTTTAAAAATGTACAAAATATTTAACCCCAGATTATTGCACTACTCATGCAGCTTGCCATAAATTATGTAAATAAGCCTTTAATGTCACCACCACTACTATTTCTACTAGTAGTATACAATAACAACAACAACTACCGCTGCTGCTACTACTTCTACTTCTACTACTGATGCTATTGATTTTGTGTCAGATATTATATTCTGAAGAAAGAATTGCTTGTCTCGGCATGATTATTATCATATTTTCGAAGACTTGTTAATTTTAGTGTCATTGTAAACATGAGCAATCTTCGTTAAACATTATTATTTAAGAAATATTATAGAGACTCTTAACGCGAATGTAAAGAAAAATAGTTTGTATGAATTGATATGCCCATAAGCGGCAATATGAAATCCAATTTTTACATTCTTTGACTGTATTTAAAATTTTGAAATATTGAAAACATGATTTTGATTAGCGATTATCTAAGACCAGATCAGCATGTAGGTACTGTGGATTGGTATGGAAATAAAAATACTTCAGAATAGAAATTGATATTGATGATAATATTCATAATGTTGAAGGTCAATCAATATTTCATGAATAAGAACCGATATCACTTGAAATGATTATTTAGTATTTGTAGCAAATATTTTTACAAGCTAACACTCTAAAAAAAAAGGAATAGTTAATTTAGGTTTTGAAGAGTGTGAATATATAGTGACTGCACTTCGGGGTGCTGATTTGTCTAGTTCAAATACGAACGAGAAATATCAGCACTCCGAAGTGCAGTCACTATACACGCTCTTTAAGAGCTAAATTAGCCCTTCCTGACTCTTCGTACTTCAGAGTGAAAGGACATAATCTTCACATTGGAGGAAAATAATGTAGACTAAAAAAAAACTTGATCAAAAGCGCACGTTTATTTGTGCTAACAAATTAATACCATACATCCGCTCATAATAATTGGCGATAATGGTATATATATACATATATATATTGTATAGCATTTGAAGAAGTTCACCAAGTCCAAACAAGCTTATATACAAAAAGAAATTATTGTATGTAAATGATCAAGTTAAAAATAAATATTTGTTTTATCATTATATATTTCAAGACTCTTATTGGGAAAATGAGCGGATTGTGAATTTCTATTCTTAAATTATTAACTGCATAAAATATTATTGCTATATACTCCTTTTGGGTATTTTTCTATCTGTGATATCTTAATCGTCATCTGATCACTTTCCACGTGATATATGTGGTCATTGGCGCTGCTGCTGGTGTTATGACGATGATATGATTATGTATTATAAGAATTTCTGTCTATAGAGAAAAGATCCCTGACAAGAGATCAGATAAACACTTATAACGTTAGCTCTCCCCCTCTCTCTTACAACATGGTGTTAGGAGGATCCATGCTTAAAATGCATTCGATTCGTATTCCATGCTGTTCTGTACTGCACCCATGGGAACGTTTAATCAATTTGAGGTAGTCATGTAGAATTAAAGTAAAACTTAGACTGGCCTTGTGGGAGCACGTAAAAATGTTGTTAGGAATTGATATATAGTACGCAGGGTTGACAATGATAGTGGGACGTATAGCATTTCTTTTCAAGATCGTGACCTCCAACTGTGCGAGATAATGGTCAGGTGATGCATTCATGGACAATAACTCAATTTACTTTACTTTATCCAACGTTCATAAAACCATGAATCAGATTGGAACAGAGTTCTCTGACCAATTTAAGATGTTTACGATATACCGTGTTCATGTAACCATATAAAACACGTCATAAGAAGCATTGTGGCATTGAATGCAATAAGCAGTTCGACAAAGTTGTTTTTATTTAAGAGGTGGCCTCAAATTGATGTTTATTTAGTGGAACATGATCTACCGAAGATGTTGAAGAATCGATTGGTATTTCAGGATGTTTCTATCATTGCATAGCATGAAATGGTATATAACGGGATAAAACAGGATAAACAAGATGAAGACATGATGGTTAAGATGAATCGAAATGTCGTTGAAAAAATTGATCACCAGTCATTGAAGAAGGATGAAGGTTTTAACATTCCCAAAGCAATTGCATGCTCCTACTGATTCCCTGTCATTACCAGAAAAGACTATTCGATAACCGTGATATGTGCTTGCAAAAAAAATAAAAGATGGGTTACCGAGGATACAATAGCTCGAAACAGGATGGTGTCTTCCTGCAGTGTAGGAGAGATATTATAATCTATGATGACGGTTTTTATTTTCTCTCATCATTGACATTGACGAACGATGCTTTTCGAAGGGATAAAAATGGCCCTTTCCACTTGAGGATGTTGGGTGAACTTTCTCTGACTGTCGCGGCAGTAATCAGACTTTGTAGAATAGTAAAAGGATGATGCGATGTATTACAGAAATGATACATTCTTTAAAGTGTTTTTAACGAGTTGATGATGGGTAGATCTATCAACGGTCATTATAATCCACTGCAACTTCCTTTTCTTCTCCAGTTTGAATGATAGTTGGATCATCTTCTAACGCATTCGGCAAGAAATATGATATGATATTGTCAGAGAGCCTGTTTACAGAAGCATCCGAAAACATTATTTTGTCCACACGCACGGAGCTAAAACACTCTGCATGATTATATGATTCTGTATCCATGTTTATATTTCTTTGTCTGTCTCTTGAATAATACATTATATATATATCATATATATGTGTGTGGGGGTCTATATATATAGGTAATGCATTGCAGTTCCAACAAAATTCATTTTCAAGTATCCTCCAAATTTTCAACGCATACCTCACGTCTTCGGGGATACAAAGCTCACAGTGACAAGATATTGAACAAAATATATGCATTCATAATTATGGTGGTCATGGAAACATGCAGATTAAAAGGCATCACCGTAATAATAAGCATACTTAAAGCGCAGGTTGTAAATATCAATGCATAAGCGAGGATATTATTGATATGTCATAATTACTTGATAATGACATAACCACAATAATGAATATGCATGAGAAGAATAAGATAATCGCCAAAGGCCTATTATGAAACTAATTCACGATCAAAGGGGGTGACAAAGACCTCTTATATCACTCTATCTTAAAATCAAGAGTCAATGTGTACGGAGTAGAGTAAAACGAGAATAATTGACTCTTGGAATTTTTCCTAAAATTATTTAGAAAAATTGTATTCATCCAGCCAAGAGAGATCCCTGCTTAAGCCAAACTTAAAACCTCTGCTATGAGTAATGACTCAAAGCTCATCAAGTTTCCTCTCTTCTGCGGATTTACAACCTCCTCCGAAAAGAACGGTTTTGAGATCATCGATAGAGTGATTGTCTTTGTTGAAGTGCTCAGCTACCGGGAAACCATCGCGGTGTTATATCGGATGGTAGACCTGTGATTATGGAATCTTATCCTAAAGTTAGTACTGGTTTCTTCAATGTATGTTACATCTGGACATTTGCTACAGAGGAAGCAATAAAGAATATTACTTGAATCGCAGTATATATATATATATATATATATATATATTTGTGTGTATGTGTGAGTGCCATGGGATGGGTATATGGATATGTGTAACGAAGAGACAAGCCAAAATCGATGCACCTTTAAAAAAAAAAAAAACGGGGCAAAATTTTCTTTGCATATAGTGCATCTATCCTGTTACAGAAAATCAGTGTTGCATAAACAGTCGATCATAATATTCAACGATATGTTGATTCTTGGATACTAATTTCAAATACTTTGGCTTCATTTGTATTACAGCTAGGGGAAGAAAGTGCCCGCCACAACTAAGTCTATTATGCGCAGGAGGAGGTAAGCTCTTTAATAACTTTCATACAAGTTTTACCAACTTAGCTTTGTAAACACATACATTTAGCAAGAATGGATTAAAGCAATTAAAAAGTGTGTATAGATTTCAAACGTACACTCAGTAGGTATTTTAACTAACTAAACGGGTTAAGTAGAGGAAATAACTAAGAATGTATTTTTCTTCTCTTTCATTGCTCCTTTTAATCCCTTCTACATCCTCTTTTGATATATTTATGATTTCATGACTCTTCGGAAATATTGTCTAAATAATTTACTTCTATATCAGTCTCATTTTATCCCCCCAGAGTTATTTTTAGATAGCGTTTTAATAATATGAAACTATTCAAAAGTAGGTTTCTCCCCTCTTTTTTATTCAAGTTTACAATAAAAATTGAACTTTTAAAGACTTTTGGCAGTATTCACTTTCTAAGAATGCTATTAGGAGCGATTATAGACTTATTGATTAAGCGCTTGGTTAAAGCGAAATGTTGAGAGGTTCTGATGGAATCATGATAAGGGAAAGAACATGGTATCACTTCAATCGAAAATTATTTCAATCGAAAATTACTCTTCTACAGTTTCTAACTTTAAGAACACGAAACTCTTGGATGGCCTTCGATCAATATGACATTCATATTTCTTTGATAGACAGTTGGCTACCTATGCTTTATAGCTACAAAGTAATTATCACGTCACGTCCATCATGCTTTACAGTATAACTACAAAGTAATTATCATGTCAATCTCGTGCGCCTGACTTGTCGGGTTTTAAAAATAATAGCAATGGTATATTGAAAAATTGACGAGATATCTCGACGATTCGAAATCTTTTCAAATGTCTGCGATGTTTGAACAAATCATACCTTTCATTTTCAAGGCTGCATCATAATCTGTTATTCGTGAGACTCCCCCCCCCAAAAAAAAGGGGGCAAAAATGGTTTTAAATGGTTCGATGAAAATGGCTGATATTTCAATACTATTTTTGTTGAAAAGAAATAAACACCTTCCCAATTGATTTATGAAATTCTAAATCTTTTTACCTTAAATTATCTGAGAAAAATTTGGTTAATGAATTAAGTAATACCCTTTCATTTAACTGGTCTCAAATAGGACAAATCTTGTGTGGTATTTTGCATCAGATTTAGGCTCGATCCGGTAAGCGATGTTTGGAGTCGGTTCGGCTGTTAAATCGATGTATGCGGGCAGGATAACCATTTGATTTTACGTTATGTCATTAAAAAGTACACTTCAAGAGGTGGCTGAAATCCTAACCAATCAATTCGTTATATTATTATACCTTCTCCTTACAGTTGGCAAGAGGGACGGTGGAATGTCACAAAATACTATGAGCAAAAATGATGAGGTAAATATGTTTCCTTTGTTATCATGATTATGCAAATACAAGGTATTTTAACATTTATTCATTATCATACAATGCAGGTGACAAATGGTTTAAGTTAGTGGAATGAACTGTTGTCAATGGTTGTATATACGTGTATATATATACACAGACCTTACAAAAAAATCAACATGCTCTGCTACGAGTGAAGTAAAACGTTTAAAAAAATTTAAAAAGTAATAGTACAAGAATGAAAGAAAGATAAATTTCTTGAATTGAGTTTAAATGTAATGGTTCCTTTTATAAAATCGACGAGGTTATCATTAGAAATGTACATCACTTGGATTATTCATATATCGAAGTATTGTTGATATTTGTCGTATTTGATTTTTAGAGGAAAGGATTAAAAAAAATTGCATAATCCTCACAAAATCAGCACCATTCACAAAGAACTCTTATATGGTGACGTGATAATTAATTTCAATATATTATATACTACAATCGAGGAGTAACACCATTAATACACTTACATATACAAGAAAACCGATGGGTCAACAATCATGATGGTACTTGGGAAATTCAGATGAAGAACCACCGACACATCCCGTCACGCACCTCGCACACTCACACAGACACCCATCCCCCCACACACACACACACAAACATACCCTCCCATTACATACGTACACACAGGACCTCACGTACGCCATAACTTACTAGTACCCACTACGCAGCATACACACTCCCCCCACACACAACACACATCCCCACACGCCCGATCCAACGTCCCCGATAGTGTTGGTTTAATATCTGGGGACGATTGTTTACCATCGGAGACCCTTGTGACAATCAGCATGCTCATTGTTCCCCCTTATCTTTTTAGTGACATAGCAAAATTTACAAAAAACACAATAGTTGATTTAATTTAATAAAGTAAGCATACAATGAAACTTATTGCAAATTAGCCTTGTGATATAAACAGGCAATCAAATAAAGTCTACTATAGTTATACTGCTACCTTTACTACTAGGATAAGGCATACTACAAAAAGAGGGACGGTTTGCGTCACTTAACGTAGTAGAGCCTAGCTCTTGTCCCCCTTGGCTATAAACCCCTTGCAGAAGCCTTCGTCGAACTCACCTAAACGACCTTCATTTGCACAAAGAATATACTACATGTATCCCCAAAATGAAGATGTGTTTAGTATGTGAATCTTCCCGTAAACTTGAACTCGAAGATCATTAGCGTATTAAAGGGGAATGAAACCTTTGGAACAAATAGGCTTGTGTAGAAACAGAAAAATCAAAGAATAAGAATAAAGAAAGTTTGAGAAAAATCGGACAAATAATGAGAAAGTTATGAGCATTTGAATATTGCAATCACTAATGCTATGGAGATCCTCCTATTGGCAATGCGACAAGGATGTGTGATGTCACTGATGAACAACTTCCCCTTTGGTGGACTATAAAATACCCTCAAAATGTCTCTTTTTGCTTTTTCTTACGATGATACAAACTCTTTATCCATTATGTATTCTTAAAAATATGTATTACATGCCCTCATGTAGAAAGAACACATGATCTATGGATAGATGTGATAAAAGAGGCAATTCAAGTGAGGCATATACTAAAGTAATGGGGAGAGTTGTTCATCAGTGACATCACACATCTTTGTCGCATTGCCAATTTGCTATCTCCATAGCAATAGTGATCGCAATATTCAAATGCTCATAACTTTCTCATTATTTGTCTGATTTTTCTCAAACTTTTGTTGATCTGTTTCTTTGAATTTTCTGTTTTCACACAAGCTAATTTGTTCCAATGGTTTCATTAGCGTATTAAGTTAAAGACATTCGCCTCGGAGATAACGGATGACGTAAACGTTAAACTACTTTTATCAATACATTATCACACACCAGGGATGAATGCTATTAGTCATTCCAGATATCAAACAAAATAATCCAAATCATCTTAACTGCCTAAATATCACTGAAGTGCCCCCGCACAATTCCTTATAGCCGGCAACAGTGAAAATGTACGCTGTTATCTTGTTTTTCTCTTCAAAAATATGGTTTGTTTTCTTCTCTCTTCTTTCATCTCTTTAGCAATATGATCAGTTCGTTGCCGTCCTCATCTGCGAAATTATGATATCCCTTATGAAATTAATACTACAACTACTATTACTACTACTACTACTACTACTACTACTACTACTACTACTACTACTACTACTACTACTACTACTAATTAACATTATATGTATAGCGCTTGTCACAAAACATGTCTCTAAGCGCATAGGAAAAAATAGAAAGAAGGAAGAAATACTAAAGGGAACAAATTTGTAGTGGATCCTACAAACCATTTCACAGTATATTTTCAAGGGATTGTTGTGTGTTATAATAGGGCAGTAGGGAGAAGCTATTCAGCCTTGATTTGTTTCTGGAAAATAAAAAAAGATTTGGATAGTGAATAAAAAAATAAAGAACAGACGATAATAACAACCGTTTGCAGACATAGAGACCCATGCCCCCTCTCATTTCCCTAGCAAATGATGGCTCGTTATAGTATGAAAGAAGGGTACTCTCAAGATGAGGTCGATTCCAAGAAGAGAATAAAATAAGGTAATTACTGTCACAGTTGAATGTCAGTATATACCGATGCGCTCATAATGATTGCTGTATCAACATCATAATATAGCCTTTGCCCACACTGTGACGATCCTTTTAGAGGGAAAAATATATATATCTTGCGTTTATTTTTCGCCCGAAATTCATTTTACATATTGCCAAATGAAGACTGTCATTATAAGCAAAGACATGTTTTAAATCATGATAATCCTAGCCAATGATTTGAGGGTAAATTCACACTGCGAGGATAGATTAATCATAGTGATAAGGAATATAGGCATTTGACTTACCGAAATAGGTTTCTATCAATCATTCAAATGCACATATAATGTCTGATTCAACGAAAGAAATGTATGAATATATCAACAAACATGCATAGATGAAACATTGTTGATTAATAATCATAGGTCATAAACATATATGAGACTTCGTAGACTTTTAATAACTAAATAGCGAATTAATTTTTTTTACTTATGTATCCTTTTTTTGTACATTTATTTGAAAAGATGCCTGTTAGATTCTTCATAGGTGTTTTTTTATCACTTTTACTTCTTTGCAAAGAGGTGGTCGTTGGGCTGCTATCGCGAGAAAAGATGGCGACTAAATGTATTTTCATTATTACATTATCTGCCTTTAGAAATTGTAACAATGATTCTAGACCGCAGCTGGAAGAAAATTGGGTGGATGTATGTGCTTACGCTTTTCTGTTACTACTTACTACTTTAACCCCCGCTTTAACCTTAAAGATATTGATGGTAATTTCTAGTGGTGTTAACATGGCAATATTCTTACTACAAAGGTATTCGGCATAATATTCTTTCATTCTGAACAAAGCCGAAACTTAGGCCTTGTATTTTTTTTATTATTATTATGAAATGGTTGACGTAGTAAGTTTGTAAATTGGCGTCTTAACTATCACGGAGAACAACCCATTGTAATCCGCACCCTATTTTTCCTCCTAATTTGGCTAACTTCACAGCTGACATCACTTAAGGCTCGATATCAAACGGACTCCCGCGTTTCAGGTGAAACAACCTGCCTCTTCTCAAATCGATCTTAAAATGCTTTTAGAACGTCTCTTGTAGTGACACCTCAAGCTAAAGAATACATACACCACCAACTTCAAATTATTTGTGTAACAGTGACATTTCATTTGCTATAAGACGGTGTCACAGCACTTTGAATGATTGGTCATTCGGGGCTAGAACAGATAGCGGTGGGGGCCGCTGGAAATGGGATGGAATACTCTGAATGGAAAATTTGGATGAACTAAGAGAGAGAAGTTGAAAAGGAGTAATTTGGTCGTCTTCCTTTCTGACAAGCAGCTGCCTTCCTATGACATGACACATGGGAGGCAGATGGGAGCATAATGGGAGAATGATGCCTTCTTGCTCGACAAGTATCTGAAGAAAAAGACTTACAAGAAAATTATAAATATACTTTAAGGGAATTCATGGGTTATCATCCAGACGATGACTTCTTTTTTTAAACTTGACTGCATTCAGTTTCATCCTCTGCTCCCAAACGAATACACGCCCGTGAAATGCAATAGATATAGTGAATATTTACCAAAAGGGAAATAGTTTTCACCTACTTCATGGTTGAAAGTTTGTTTAAAGCCTTGTAACGACCAGTGAGCAATCGCTATAAATGCCCTGACAAGAATTGTAAGAGAAACGGGAAGATTCGAAAGAAAAACCAGACATGAAACCCAACATTGGATATTATTTGTCGAAATATTGAATAGGAACACCAATCTGGCCTTGTTGATTTACGTTACCATGGTTTCTCAAATGTGGTACCTTTAATATTTTACCTCGAACATGAGGATATAAAATGCAACTCTTAAATCTAAAACGTGCTATTCCGTCACTTCATCTCATTTCACGGGAAGTAGCAAATAACGCTGAATACATTTTCAAGAACCCTGCCGGCTGTCAATTAAAATACATTAAAAAGATGCCTTGCCGCTCTGTAACTTCGCACCCTAAATTCGGACTTTTATAAGGCTACATGTGTACTGATATGAGATCTAAAGCTCGAGGTATTTTCTGTAAACATAGTATGCTCAATGCTAACAGAGTTCCAAATCGATACTCACCTGATCTTATTTTCTCCTTTCGTAGAAAAAATAATGAAACAAACTAACTATTTAAAGATGAATGTTTAGTTTATAGTTTGAAGATAATATGAACAACAAATAACAAATGCATATTTAAAATGTGAAAACGAAATTTGTTTAAAATTCTCGTAATCTGTGATTTATAAGTCCAATATGAGCTAAGTACCAAATTGACACACACGTCATTTTGACAAATGAAAACGCTCACCAATTTGGGTGGATTTCGACTCTGGTAAATGCAAATACTAGAGTTTACGTCTGAAATTGTATAATGACGATTCTTAAAATTGTATGAAACTGCCAAGGATTATTTAGCAAAATCGTTATTTTGTTTCATAGACGCACATGATTAAATTAACAAACTAAATTTATATAGTGTACTTTCCATTCTAATAAGAACGTTAAGTAATGGATTACTATGGCAGAAACGATGTGACAAGAAAGGCTATGATTCGCTTGCTTGGTGACGCACAAAAGATGATTGATGACATAAATGTCAATATTGGCTAGCAGTGTTATGATAAACGGCTTAAATTTGTCAAAATTACCCAAACCCTTATGTATTATGTATTGTATAAAAAAATCGCATGTTCAAACAACATATACAAAATAAAAGTGTGAACTCTGCTTAAAATCTTTGAAACGGAATCATAGTACTGCTTTCAGACTATTTATCAAAACACATTTTACATAACTTCTGAAGGTTTCCATGGCGAAGAAGAATAGTGTAGTAGGTTTCACGGTACACCACGTAGAAAACGATGTGAAGAAACGATGTGACAAGATGTGACATGTAAATTTAATAATACATGTTATTAAGTTCTCTTTCAATGTTTCATTCTTTCAATAAAAACAAAATCAGTCGTTTGTGTTATCAGTGTTTCGATTTTTATGTGATAATACACATAATTTTGCTAATATTCTTTTAATTCTTATCTTTACGAGCTTAAAACTTAATAAAATATTGAAAACCATTGCTATTCCATAATCAGAAAGAGAAAATAACACACCAAAAGGATTATTTGAAAGCTAATAGGATTATAACGAAGGGAATTTCGAAAGTATTATTACGTTGTTTTTTATGTGGGGATCGATTACCCTAAAAGGCATTCATATAATTTTAACATAAATACACTGTTTAATATCGAGTGTTTAATAAATTTTGTTGAATTCAGTATTCGTGTTTTAGCACATATTATAAATTGTAAAGCAAAAAAAGGACCTTTAAAGTCATTGAAGTTGTAATATCAATTGTATTTGTGTATGCATATCTAATAATCAGTTGGCAAAGCTGAAATTTAGCTTTTACCAGCCACATATAAGCTAATAATATTAATAACACACGAATCAACCCTCGTACAAAATCATCAATGCGTATAATGCTACTACAGCATGCTCAAATAATTCACGGTCTCATCGTAAAAACCTAAACCTTTACTGTTCATTGACAGTTAACGTGATTGACAGCTGTTTTTGATGCAGCCAAATTAGGTTTCATTAGAATCGAATTATTGGCACAAAAAAGGTGTGTTTTTTAACAATCTGTTTTAAAACTCCTTCCCATTCTCGTTTTAATCGTCATTCCATTGTGCATGATTCCATGTTAGTTTTTTGTATCGCCTCTTTCCTAAATTGTAATTTTATTAATGTTAATCCCATTTCATAATAATCATCTCTGTCCTCCACCTCTCTTCCTCTTTCCTTTTCTCTCTCTTTCTTTACAATTTCCTACTGCGTTTCATCTGACTTCCGCACCAAACTGTCTTTCTTGTTCATTCGTTATCCTAATTCACCTACGCAAGATTTAAAAACCAACATACCGGTTTGATATCTGGTATGATCTTGCCTAGCCTTATAGGCCTACATACGTACATATTATAATGATTATCATTTCAATCTCCCATCGCTTCATTTATCTTCTGTCAAACGACGCACACTTCCCTTGGCTCTACCCTCTCTCATTTTGTGTAAAGGCGATCTTTTTTTTTTGAGCGACGTTAAATTGAATAGCAATATGAAGTGCGTTGATCGGCTAGAATAACTGCTGGTCCACTCGACGAACAGGTTTAAGGTTCACGGAACTACACCAAACTTGTTTCCTGTACGTGAGCAGGGGTTAATGCTTTCTCTTCCTCCGTCCTTTGTTCTTAGGAAGTCGGACTGAACACGAAAGAGCTAATTACTGTCCGAGAACGGGCTGTCACTCCGTTTAAGTACCTGCTTAAAGATGCGACAAATACCAGACGCGCTCCCACCGACTTAAGAACCTAAGTGAAGGGTTAAAAAGTGCAGGAATATGCAGACTAGTCCATTCCTTAGTCCAGGAGAAGCATGTTTGCTTTCGTTAGTGTTGATTTATTTTTAAACGGAATGTACCCTGTAAAAGGTTAATAGATTCGCAACTTAAAGCGTTTGTCCGTTAAATCGCATCTCGAGAGAAATAGGATCCTATAAGCCACAAGATAAATGAGGCCATGTTCATCAAGAAAAAGATACCAATCGTCTCGAGTCTGGAGCGATTAGATAGAAACTGTTTCGCATCACATTTTCAATTACCTGTCCACATTACTTTTAATGTTTATTGTCAAATAAGAAATGAACAGAAATAAATTAATGAATAATAACATAAAATGCATGAAGTAGGTAAATTAATAAATAAGTATGTGACTAATGATTATAAAGTTATTATTAAAGAAAGAACAAATATGATTGACTAAAATTAATAAGAAGAAAATTAATAAGATAATGGATTTAAAGTATATAGATGATCAATTCAAAGAGTATAGGCCTACTGCGAATGTTTGGATAATTTCCTTCAATTATTAACCCAATGTTAAACATTATTTATGTTAATTATATGAATCTTTTAATTCCTCATTTGCAGACATTTAGGAAAGAGTATTTGCTAGATTCACTTGAAGGTTTCAGACAGTCGGTATGTCCTTTTGACTCAGTCATCGAACGGTTCTCACAAGAACAGCAATTGGAACTATGGCAGGTAAGCACTTTATTTCACCTGAACTAAAATTTTTTTGGCAAAATGAAGTTTAAATTATCTAAAAGAAAATAGCAAATAAGATTGGAATAAGAGATGTCTTTCAAAGTACAATGAATTTTTCAATTCAACGACGGAGAGTTCTCTTTTGAATCTTTTCTACAATGAGGTATCCGGCGAAGCGGATAGGAGGGTGAGTGCCCCTGGTACCAATTTCAAACTTCATGAAATAAAAAGGCAAAAGAGTGATAGAAAACCACAGAGGGATATATACGTAGTGAGATCTTGGAAGGGGGGGGGGGCTTTCACCCAAATTTCCCCAGGATATTTTTGGCTTGAATCCTATTTGAAAGTTGATGGGTAAAACAATCCCAAACTATTTGGAATATTATTAACAGTCGAAATCACATTACTCAAACACTACCCAGTTGCCTGTGGCATTGTAGTGAAACAACACTTGAACAACTGATTTGATTATATCCCTCAATAGAAATTCTAGAAATTCAGACCAAAATGCCTAATTTTGGTGCTTTTTTCAGGGATTCAGAAATCTAAGGGCGATGACATGCATGGTATCCCTACATAAAATCAATGTAAACGACTTACTTAACATTATAGGTAGCATATTTCAGAGATATAGTTTAGAAAATGAAATACATTGGGCATGATAAATTAAGATAAAGTAAAATGAATCTTAATTTTTCTAATGATAATTGGCTTTGGTGAGACTACTACATATCGACCACCTCTTTTGAAACCGACCACCTTGCGCGCGTTAAAATTATTGCGTATTACAAACGATACGCGCAGGAGAGTAGGCGCAGTGTCCATAGAAACGGTAAGAATCAATTTTACGAGAAAAAAAAAGCAACAAAAAAATAAATATTTAGTAGAATTAATCAAAATTGTATTGACCAGACCCAAACCCCGCTGAAAAACGAAGAAATCCGATAGGAAACGGCTTTAGAACAAGTATCCGTCGTCAATCGTCGAATCATGTGCCGGAGCTCGCAATGGAAGTAGTGAGACGATCATTTAGCATGTTGACATCACAGAACTGATTTGGAAGAGTCAAAATACTTCGCCACCGCGACAAGAATAGGCCGTAAACTTAGTGTATCGCGGGTGGTTGGTTTCAAAAGATGGGAGCAAATGAGCAAATGTAAAATCGTCGCATTCGTTGTTCGTTGATATATACGCTGATTGAATCGGAGTCGCCGTGAGAAACATGGGAATCTGATCTGCTCAATTTTCTGCACAAATGAGATGAAAAATGGGTAAAATTGATGAATATTTTCGCAGATACAATGCTTAGAAGATTAGGTGGTCGATAAGGGGTAGTTCCAACCATACTTATTACTTAAACCATGAACAATATAAAGGAATATCTAATAACACATCAACCATTATAAATTGAATTCCGCAATTTAGAGGGCGAATTATGTGGAAACTGAAGTCAGTGATGCAAAATAACGAGGTGTATGTTCTGATGTACAGAAAAAACGCCCCTAAACGGCCCTCTGGGGAATATATGGATTCATTTTTTTTACCTCTCTTTGAAAATAAGTCATTTTCGGACCAATATCATGACTATATTTCTACAAAAAAGTGGCCTGGGGTGGTATTCTGAGGTCATTTTATCTTTAAAATATTTTATTTTATCTCTTAAAATGAAATTGGTATTCTGAGATGAGATTTTATCTTGCGTATGAATTTTATCTTGCGCATCTACAAATGATACGCAACAGAACAATGCCTGCGTACACATACCCATCGCGTATCTGGCCATTGCAACGCAGATGATGTGCTTGCGCCCCTGTTACTTTGAAGAAAAAATAAAATAAACTTAAAAGAGGGTAGAGGCTATTTTATCTCTGCGACGTTGATTTCACCAGTATTTTTAGGTGAATTAACCCCAAATGGTGACATGAAAATGAAGAAAAATTATATACTTATTGAGAATAACACCTTAACGTTGTTCCTGTACAATCAGAGAGTATTTCATAAGACTTCTTTACTAATATTGTCTTTGAAATGATGTTTGAAAAGATGCGATATAGACTTCGAAAAAAGATGAGAGTATTGTCCTTTTTGTTAAAAAGATATCTCCGTAAAGACGCGCAAGCGTATAGTGCAAGCGTATTTGAAGTCAATAAATTGACGCAGTCTGGCCCCTTTGCCACACCTCCTGGCGGAATGGATTTTAATTGGTTGAGTGATATGAGAGAGCTATAAAAGAGCGTTTCTAATTGGATATTGATTAAAAAATAGGTGTGTCTTACAGAGATAAAATGAAGATAAAATGGTTCTCAGAATACCAATTCGGAGAGATTTTAAGGGTATTTTATCTCACTGATTTTAACAGAGATAAAATATTTTTATTTTATCCGAGATAAAATGGATCTCAGAATATATTAATACATGACGTTTTGAAAAGCCTCAAAGATTATTTTGCGATAAAAATTTTCATGATTTTTATGTATAATAATTCAGCTTATCTGTTATTCATTCCGCAATTCCCTCATAGCTGAAAATAGGGTTATAATTGTACAGCAAATATGCAAAGTAAACAAGCAGTGGCGTAATGAGGCAACATATTGAGAAGGCAGAACATAGCCAATGGGGTTTTTCCCTCAAACATGTTAAAATTCTAAATAAAATGTTGACAATGTTTAATGACAGTTTTGTGTTGTGAAAGATTTTGACGTGAAATTAGAAAATTATCTTATTTCCACCCTTTTCCTGTACCCCCCTTTTTTTACTTTTGGTATTTTGTTTTCTCTCTCTCTTGGATGCAGAACTTTCTCTTTTTTGTTGCTGTTTGGGGGGAGTAAGTGCCAGTGCAAACAAGCATTGATAAAGCCAGTTTATTTATCAAAAAAGTCTGAGATGTTTCTGATGTTTGAAGTTCAACTACTCAATATTCACGTACACTATTATTCCCATGCTACAATGATGCAAAGAATTGAAGATCATGTCTGGAATAATAGCCGGGATATGAGGTATTTGTATAGCAAAGGGCATCCTTAAATTACCTCACATCCAATTGAGAAGCCGACTTTGGAAGCTACGACAAGCAAACAAAGTACAACGAAAATATATAGACATGACAGCGCACTGAAAGCACTTTTTAGCGATGTTATTTCTTTGCGACATTAATTTTTACCTCGATGACTTTGAAACGCTACATCCTGTAATTCATGTATCTCATGAATGTATCTATATTCCCTCTTGCACATTGCAGAAAATTCTTACTAACATAACTTTTGTAATTCTATAGTATTTGCACATAATGTCACATGAATTTACTTGCGATTAACCCGTAAATGCAATGAGAAATAGTATCTAAATTAAGCCTGGCATTTGCATCAGTGTATATTTTACACTGTCCCTTCCTATTATATCAATTTTTTTTATTCTTTGAAATAAAAAATCGATACTCTCTTTCCGTCTTAAAACGCAGGAAACGCATTCGTTATAATATTATCCCACTGTCATTTTTTTTACTCTTTAGTTCTCCTGAGTTCTCTTTTCAGTTCTCACAAACTAGATCATGAATTGTGTGTCGAATCTAGGTTAGTTGCATTTGATACGATTCAAAGACATGTCAGACAGCGTGGACATAACACCTGGATACAATCTAGTCGAAAGAAGATTGAAAGCGGAATTAATTAGATATAAAACAATAAATTTCATGTGGAAAAAGAAATTCAAAAGAAAGTACTACACTATCAATTGTCCTATAAAACTGTGGTGCAAAAAAAAGATTACATCTACTAAAGAGAAGAAATAATAAGATCAGTCAGAGCCAAACTATCATAGGAGATGAACCTTCCGGCTTCCTCTAAAAATAAATAAAAAATGAAATAAAAGAAACACAAAGTAAATGAGCTTTAAAGAGATAGAAGTTTATCGTGCGTATTATTTTCTAAAGTAAACAAAGATGTGTTTTCTCTCAACGGACTGCTCTTTATGCACCCGAGGATATAATATTGTTGCAAATTGAGAATTATTTATTTGTATCCGTCAAATTCAATCATAATTTGGGACTACCTGCAATGATTCGCGTACCGAGGACATCTTGGATGTGTTGTGTGTCCTCGGTCCAAATGAAAAGTTCGTATATGTGTGTTTGTTCTCATTTCCGCCATGAGGTATGTAAAGGTACACATTCTTTATGTCACAATTTTACACACACCCTCATGTATACAATCATACACACTCTTAAACCCTTCCACACACCGACCCACACACACAACTGTACCCAAGGACGAATCAGTACACACCCACAAACGCACACACTCTTTATCTTTCTCTCTCCATCACGACCCCTATATCCCTTTATTCTGATCTTTCTTTCCCCTCTTCCATCCAGTATCTAGACTTTCTCATTCTTCCCCAGTTTAAGACCCCCCCCCCGGCCATCAATCATTCATTGAGCACGATATGTTAGGAATATTGTTGTATACTGCGGTGATACATGACAACAGGAAACTATGAATTATTGCTCAAAATTACGAGGGATTTTAGAGTTATTCATTTTGATATAACAAATTAAAATGACGCATGAATCATGGCAGAAATTGAAATGAATGAGAACATGTGATTAACATTATATAAGAATACGGAGTAGGTTTTAAACATTTGTTTGGAAATGGTTTGAGAAGATTCTGCGCCTGACATTACTACTGTCTGGACCAAACAAAATTTAGTTCCAATTGTTTACTCGACTCATTTCGTTGCACAAACGTTGCTTTGTTTCTCTTTGTCTCTTTTATGCACTATATCATTAAAGCACATTAACCTTTTAGAAGGACAATTTCATGTCATAATGTCAAGACAAATAGGTTGCAGGAAACAAAGATGGCTATTAAATATTATTATCAAGTCACAACCGATAAACTCTCCTAGGAGTATTCGTATATTTTGTGAAGTATAAAGAAAGAAATACATGCAATCGTATAAATTTGTATTGTATTTTCATTCCCTTCAGTTCTCCCCTTCACCTACTATTCGTGGTTAGTTATAAATCTATTCTTTCCCGTTGATATGTGATTTTACAATAAAATAAAAAGGTTTACCCAATATTGGGTAAAATGGGAATATGTATGTTGGTTGGGTATAAAGATACCAAATATCTTATATATTTTACGCAATGTTACGTTGAAATTTTGCTTTTAAACATGCATTTTGCCCAATAAATGTTCCCTTTCTACCCAACATTGGGTACAATTTTACTCAGTGTTTTTAGAGTGTCTGCCTTTGTGGTTGAGAGTTTTAAGAAAGCTTTTCTTAAAAGTTTGATATATATATATATATATTGCTCTTTTGAAATGACAAATAAATATATATAGAAAAAAATCACAGGCGCTGATGTATTTGTTCTTAATTCATCGTGAATATATTAATAATAATAATATAGGCATATTTACCCAGGGTAGCCACTTCAGTTTCGAAAACTGTTCTATCAGCGGGCCCTGCTATTATTGTTACCCCGGCTTTAGCTGAGCTGCCTAGGCGCTCAAGCATTCAAGGAATTTCTTCCTGCCGGGTACCCATTCACCTCACCTGGGTTGAGTACAGCACCTTGTGGATGAGTTTCTTGCTGAAGGAAATAACGCCATGGCTAGATTCGAACCCACGACCCTCTGTTTCAAAGTCAGAAGACTAATCCACTGGACCACCACGGGACAGTGATTGCCTGGTCCCAGAGTCGCTGACGGGCAATCAGACAAGAGGTTCGAATCCTGCAGGTTCCAAGATTTTTATTCTTACTTATCATATCGATCAATGCGATCTTATTGACTGGGTGATAGCCAAAAATTGTATTTTCGATATATTGCTCTTTTATTGTTTTATCTTCTTTATTGTCTGATCAACAGTGAGTCATTATTAGTCTGGTCTGTTAGCGTAAAAAATGCCCTACTTGTGGACACGGTGGACAAAAGCATGATTTTTTCTCCAGACCATTATTTATGTATAAGAATTAAGAATGGGGTATGCTCCAAAAAATCTGGCTGCAGGAACAGTGAAAAATGGGTGAAAATGTCAGAATTTATGAGTTCAGATTTGTCTGATATATAGACTAGCGCTGGTGCAAAACTCAATAGCAGTGCATTATTTTGCATTGGATTAGTTCTTGAATTCAGACCCTTTTTGAATAGATCTTCTGTTTGTCCTTGCATCTCAATGCACCAAATATTTAAAGGAGATGCTAAACAAGCTGAAGGGTGACGGTGGAGGGGGTTGAATGTTGATGTGTATGTACATATTTTGGTCTTGGGGGAAAGATTTGCAAGACACATTTTTTGCATGTGTTGGAAATTGTGTTGCCATGGTAACAGTGTACCATTGCAAAAATAAGGTAAAAATCTTGCAGTTGGAACTACTTCCTCTGTTTTCATCCAATTCTCATGAAATTTGGCACACACATTGATCTTGAGGTGAAGATGTCCAATTCTTATATTTGTGTGTCTTTCAGAAATCTTGTTGCCATGGCAACAACATATTATCTGGTGAAAATTGGGGAAAAAACCTTACAATTCAAACTGTTTCATCAGTTTTCAATCAATTTTCATGAAATTTGGCACACACATTGGTATTGAAGTAAAGATGTACAAGGCACTTTTTGTGTGTGTTTCCAAAATCGTGTTGCCATGGGAACAACATATATTATATGGCAAAATTTAGGGAAAAAAAAACCTTGCAATTTGAACTACTTTTTTCATCAGTTTTGTTGTTGTTTTGAACCAATTCTCGTGAAATAATTATGGCTCACACATTGGCCTTGAGGTAGATGTGCAAGATCCTTTGTCAGAGAGTGCATTGCCTTGGTAACCACATTTGGCCAGAAATATGGGGAAAACTCAGTTTTCAGCCTGTGCTCATAGAAGTTGACACAAATATTCATGTTGGGTAAAGATTCATATTCAGTATTAAAAGGGAATCAAGCCTAATTGGTCATAATGTTGTGTGCATGGAAAAGGAGAAAAATAAGAATGGTGAAAGTTTTAAAGAAATCGGACAAGCAAAATAAAGCTATGGCTGCTATAAAATTAAGATCCCTAAGGCTACTTGTATATGTAGAATTCAAATTGGCAACTGGGTAAGTAAATTATGACAAGGGGTGAGGCCGCAAGGACAACGTTCCCATAAGACTAGTACTTAGTTATCAGGATTTTTGGTTTTCTCCTAAATCCCTATTCCATTGGGGCCGTAATATAAACCCGGTAGTATGTTTTATGTCCTCATGAAAGAAAGATATAATTTGAAGTAAAACTTTTGAAAATTTTTTTTTTTAGCTAATTAATTATTCCAGTACATGGAAGAGTGGTCCTTGCCTTCTTACATCACTATGACATCACATATGCGGTCAATTTGAAGTCTTCAAGGGTATAGTGATTACCAATGTTTATAACTTTAATATGTTCACAACTTTGTTATGGTTTGTCCGATATTGTTCAAACTTTGACCTATAAACTTGTCTGATTTTTCATTTTCCTCTAAAAACAAGTGTTTATTTGGGTTTGATTCCCCTTTATAACGTCATATATATTAATCACCTTCAATAATATTTATAAGCTTTTTTTGGGGGGCGGAGAAGTTCCTTAAAAACTGACAACATAAAAATATAGAAGGTTAAAGGCCATGACCATGAGGAACTTAAACACTCTTAAAAAAACCCTTACATTTTTTTATTTGGGGGGGGGGGGGCTTTAGAAAATTGCCACATAAAGAGTAAAAGGAAATTATAACGACTAGGAACTTAACCCCCCCCCAAAAAAAAAAGGGGGAATCCTTTACACTTCAGCATATTAATTTAAAGCCTCAAACATTCTGCTTTGAAAAAAAAAATGTTTCCGGTGTCCAATTAATCAATGTTTAATTTGAAGCATGAAGCAGGGGCTGTCACAGAAATATACTGAAAAAATTAAATGAAAGAAAATATAAGGCTAAAATCTATTGTGCACATAGGTATATTTTTGATATGGTATGTTACTGAGTCATGGATTGCAAGTGAATTTCTAAAACAAGTAGATTTTTGTATATATTTATATTTCTATAATTAGTTGCATGATTAAAGGTACACTTTAAAATATGTCAGAAAAAATATACTTAGAGAGAGACAGGAAACAGGAGATGGCATGGTGAAGCTCAAAATCAAGAGTGATGTGAAAGTTAAAAAGAAAGAGTAGGAACGGAATATGAATATGAATATGAATAAAAGACTGAGTAGGAGAATATAAATAAACAATGGTTAATTGGGTACTGTAAACAATTTTTTTATCAAATCAGAATGCATTAAACTTCAAATGAATGGTCTGAAGTGCAAAGGACTCTTCTTACCTTTGAGGGGGGGGGGCATTTTCTGCTAAAAAGTATATCAGCCCCCTATTTTTTCGGGGGGGGGGGGTTAAGTTCCTAGTCATAATCCTTTAACTGTAATTTTCATGAGGCCATTTTCTAAAGACCCCCCCCCCAAAAAAAAGGGTAATGTCTAGCTTTAAAAATGCATTGACCCCTGAGGGACAAAGGTGTAGACTGGTTTGAGCATGGGGAAGTAGAACTAAAAGTGGTATGGGGAGGGGTGCACATCTTGGAGAGGTGGAACTAAGGTTTGGAAAATCAGCTGTTGAAAGTAGAAGGGGTACACATTTTGTTTTGCTTGCCAGTGTTGGAACTCCCCTGCTTCAGCGGAAGGTTTCATATTCACCCAGTGTACCTCCAGCCTATATATGCCCTTAAGGGGATGCGTTTTTTAAGAGTGTTTATCATTTTTATGTTTCTAATGGCCACTGCCTTTAACCTTCTTTGATGTCAGATTTAAAGGACTAATCCTGCCCCTTCCCCCCAAACCCTGAAATATTAATGAAGGTGATTAATACCCCCACATTTTAATGCAGAGAAGACATTTAGAATTTAATATGAATCTTTACCCCAAGATGAATATTTCTTCAAATTTTTATAAGCACTGACTAAAAACAGGGGAAAAGTTTGATCCACAATAAGTTTTCCTACATTTCTGGCTATCATATGTGGCTACCCTGGTAATACACTCTCTGATAAATGCAAAAAAAAAAGGTTCTTGCACATCTTTACCCCAAGGCCAATGTGTGAGCCAAATTTCACGAGAATTGGTTCAAAACTGATGAAGTAGTTCAAATTGCAAGTTTTTTACCTAAATTTTGCCATATGATATTTTGTTACCATGACAACACAGTTTCTGAAGCACACATAAAAAGTGCCTAGTACATGATCTTTACTTCAATACCAATGTGTGTGCCAAATTTCATGAAAATTGATTGAAAACTGATGAAGCAGTTTGAGTTGTAAGTTTTTTCTCAATTTTGACCATATAATATGTTGTTACCATGGCAACAAGATTTCTGAAAGACACACAAAAGTGTGTCTTAGACATCTTCACCTCAAGAACAATGTGTGTGTCAAATTTCATGAGAATCGGTTAAAAACAGAGGAAGTGGTTCTAACTGCAAGATTTTTACCTTATTTTTGCAATAATACACTGTTACCATGGCAACACAATTTCCAACACATGCAAAAAATGTGTCTTGCAAATCTTCCAAAGACCAAAATATGTACATACATATCGACATTCAACCCCCTCCACCGTCACCCTTCGGCTTGTTTAGCATCTGCTTTAAATATTTAGTGCATTGAGATGCAAGGACAAACAGAAGATCTGTTCAAAAAGGGTCTGAATTCAAGAACTAATCCAATGCAAAATAATGCATTGCTATTGAGTTTTGCACTAGCGCTAGTCTATATATCAGACAAATCTGAACTCATAAATTCTGACATTTTCACCCATTTTTTCACTGTTCCTGCAGCCAGATTTTTTGGAGCATACCCCATTCTTAATTCTTATACATAAATAAAGGTCTGGAGAAAAAATCACGCTTTTGTCCACCGTGTCCACATAATTTCCCTAACTGACCAGACTATATGTAAAAGGTATATCTACACCATACCCAAGTATCAAATGCAGTGGTGTTATTGCCCCCCCCCCTCGGGATGCTAGATGTTAAATGGTACCTCGTAAGTCGCAAAGGCCAATGCAGCTCATGCTGGAACGACAAACCAGCTTAAGTGCCAAGAAACATCCTATATTGAGCTTTTATTTGAGCACTTTATGCTCCTCGAACAAAAAGATAGGAAGGAATGGTAGAAGAACTTTAATTCATCATTATAATTAAAAAATAGAGATTTATCTGTAAATAAAATTCAAGATCAGAAGTTTTTTTTAGGACTGGGTTATATGTATTTGACAATATCTTTCTTCTGGGACGCACTGTGGAGCATTTGTTCCTATTGGCAATTTTATTTTCAAGCCATTAATGACAAGGTGATGCCCCCAAAAATCATTTTTATTTTTTTTCAAATATCCTTAGAGCATTTAATTCAGAGCAAATTGTTACGTAAAAATGCAATTATGATCATTCAATTAAAATCAAAATGGCTATTGTCAAGATTCTGAAGAAATGAACTGACTGAATTCAGACGACTTCAATTGAACACACCAATAGCAATGATAATAATCTGTTCTTATAATAGCACTGAGATTTAAGCCAATAAAGGATTCCATTCATCGAATTCTGTAACTATGTCATTTAAGATGATTATTCTTATAGTATAAAATACAACGGTAAAATGCATCATTTTCTTGTAATAACCAATGAACACACGCCATTCGACCTCGATACAGACTTCTCTCTAAATTCAAGGAAGACGATTAGTTTAAGGGAGTGGTTAGATGTGATGGTTGAAGTTGATGGCACGCCACACCGCACTCCTCTCGACTATATCCTTAAACGTGTCTCCTGTGTTTGCTTAAAATCACCATCTACTGACAGGAAAGAGACGAGTAAAGATACATTCTAACCAATGGCCATGACCCCAGCCACGATCGTGGTTATATCAACAAGAAAACAATCATCAAAACAAGACAAAAGAGAAATCACAGACTAGTGTAGTTTGTCAGGATGTCCTATTTTCTTGACGAATAGTCTTTAAATAAAATACGGTGACGAAATTACAGAAAAGGGGCTCTTGTAAATAATAATAATATAGGATATTTATATTGCGCACATTTCCACCTTGTTAGGTGCTCAATGCGCTCCTATATTCTTATAGCATCCTTATTCTAACACTCGAGTTTTCTGAAGAAAAGGTTGGGCAATTGTTGAGTTTATATACCTCTCTTTCATATTTTTTTTTGCAAATAATGCAAATATATCTTGAAATTATTTGAGTTGACGTAACGTTAAGGTTTCTAACTCATTTTGCTAAGTAACGTCATTGAATGCATAACTTTGAAGTGATTGCCCCGTACTCATAACACCCCAAGGGCCTTATATAAAAGATTTAGTACTTATTCGAGAAAAAAATACCCATGATTAATATCTTATGCAGCAAGATTTTTCGTGAATATTCTTTGCCATTATCAATCGTTTTGAAAATACCATTTCAAATACTTCGAAGTCTATCAGTGTGGTAACCACTGTTAAGGAAATACATAGCATAGAGACACGTAACATACAAATAAAAGCATCGCCAGTCCCTTTTCACCGACTTAAGAACAGCTTCTGAACCATTTCAAATTATGTTGTTATATGATTGTGCATGAAAAAGATATAGAAATGGTTCATAGGGTCAATCGAAAAAAAATACATGTGCAGATGATATCTCACAACATATTGAAAAATAACCGCAAGGATCCATTCTCGGTCCATTGCTATTTTTCATGAAAGTTTTGTTGAAGACTGTCTTTTTTTGTAGCATTTTCTTGCAATTTGTTTGTACACGTATTTTGTACACGTATTTTGTTAGATTAGCACAAATCCATACAACTAAAATAACTGCAATATCCAATTAGCGATTTTATATCGTTGAAAAATTCCTCAGATCGGAAGTTGTGGTTTTCGTTTTGACAACACCAAAGAGGGTCAAGGGGAATGTACACCCCCCCCTCGTTTTAAACGTTGTCCTCCGTTATTTACTCCATGCTTTTAAAACCCCAAGTTTAATACGCCTATAGAATATTCTCATTTTCAAATAAAATGTTTCGGACAGAAAATCTGTATTATTTCTATTATGTCTAATATCAAATATTGAATTATTATTCTTGATGTGCAAATTATATGTAAATTTATACACTCTGTAGTATATCAGTATTTGTAACTTGCTTTCTCCACGTCTCTCTGTTTTATCTCCCCACTATTCGTCCTCTTTCTACATCTTTCTCCACTTCCGACCGCGATTTTCCCCTCCTTCCATTTTTTGTTCTCGCCTCCCCCCTCATACCTCTACAGATAATCGAAGACTTCGCAGAAAGGAATGGGCTTGATCTCCGCTAGAAGCGCATGTCACGTGGTGTCACCGCATCACGTAATCACACATGGCACTCACCTCAATAATTCGTTATTGTTTTGTAAATAACCCCATGAAATTGTTTATATTTTGAATTTCTACGTAGATCACTTTAATCTGGACCTCTACCTGTTGTAAACAATAGTCAAGATTACAGTTTCCTCTCGGTTGTACAGAAGAAAAAAAAATGTTTCCCTCACTCACAACCGGGTTTGATGTGGCTACATCATACTGAAAAACTCTTTACTTGGAATGAGTTTTGATTCTTGATAAGTGCATTTGTAAATTTACCTTATAATAAATTGTACAGTAAATAATGTAATATATAGTACATATCATTTAAATTTCATTCTATTTACACAACCCCTTATTCCACAGGGACCCTGGATAAGGATTTTCACTATAAAGATTCCCCTCGTAAATCACGCTCAAAAGATTAATCAGATATTTTACTCTATAGCCTTCTTTACAATTTCCATAATTAAATGAGGTGAATTGTCTGATATTTCTTTTCAAAAGGGCTGATTTGAATAAAATATAGACGAAGATGATTATAAAGAATCACATTGCTGCTTTTTTCCATCAATTTAATTTTGAATATTTGATAATTAGAATTCCATTTTATGCTTTAAATTTTTCATATGTCTGTGCATTCTTGTATACTTTTGTATTTATTGATATTTGATTATTCCATTTCTTTTGATGAATTCAATATCAGTTGTTTTTACTTTAAAATTAGCACGGCGAGAGCCGTATTGAAGTGGATTTGTCAACTCTACAGAGATCTGATAAAAATGTATGATGTTATATGGCAGAGAAACAAAAGAACCAGTAATATATTTCAAGGATACGTGTACGATTGATAAAAAGCATCTTTATAAAGCATATTGTCATCTAAGCATGATTATGTAATAATTAGATTTTTTATTGTTATTTTTTATTATTTCTTATGTCAGAGCAAGCCATATTATTACAAGCCATAGGCGGTGCTATATACCCGGGAAGAGTAGGATACCTCCTATATGATTCTTCTTGAAGGGGGGGGGGGGGTGTAAATAAAAAAAACGTCTGGGTCATCAATTGAGACAAACAAAAAAAAACAGTCAAGAAAGGCCGTAGATGATTTAGTTGCAGAGAAATATATAAACATGTTTGAAATTGGGAATAATTATCCTGCCATATTTTCACATTGTTCACGTTGTTTTAGTAGAGCAGATGATTAATATGAAGATTCGTAACTACATCTTAGTCTAACCCGTAACTTTTGAGATTTACTGAATATTATTCGGAACTTATATGTACTATCAATTTTAGGATTTTACCACTTGACATTTTATAAAGCTAATGTCTGAGAAAAAGGCTATATGGTTTATCATCTACAGATATTTATTAGGTTCTAGAGATTTGTTTTTTTTTCAGCCATACTGTACATTAAAGTTCACACGAGTTTGAAAGTTGATTTGAGATAAGGTAAATAAAATCGGAAGGAATATATAATAATTCAGCTAATACATGTCTGCATAATAAACAGTCAAGTAAATATTATTTTGAATAATGTTCATATTTAGTAATATCTTGACAGAGTTACATGTTGATCTGGACAAGTAAATAAAAAAGTGAAGAAAACAAATCTAAACGAAAGCTAATTATCCTTCAAAAAAGTGTTCATATGTAAACTGAAGTAAAGACTTATTTCTTACAAAATTCAGCGAATGGCAGGATTCGAACGTGTTTGATAAAAGATTGATAAAAATATCAACGTACAAATAATTGATAAAAAATTGTTTCTAATACGAATTGGATATATTTTAAACAAACATTGGTATGCTGAAACGTAAGAGGTCGGTTTAAAAAGTTGCATAGTGTTCTTTAGGTTGTATATGAAATGTTTGTGCAGGTCTGATTTGAGGTATTTATACTCGATTCTGCCCAAAGGCACGTCGGCTTGAAAATGGTAAACTTTCCTCTCCCTTCGTAGGTAGATTCGATTTGGATGAAATGCACATTACAATTTTTAAATTGACTTAATGCAGAATGCCTTGGCTCACAGCATAGAAAGTTCGTTTGAACACTTACATTATTTTAATAGCAATCATGGCCAATTGTCATCCAACAATTACACTACAAAGAGGTCAATGCGTTTCAATCGATAGTCTGGATTAGTTTTCATGAAGAAAATGGAAATGCATATTCTGGTAAAACTACTTAAGTATTTGGCATATTGGTCTATATTGCTAGATAAAATAATGTTTGGAAGCATAATTTACATTATTTCTTTACAAAATGATGTGAAATGAATGCTTTAAAGCTATACGGTTGTGGCATCCTGAATTAGTATAGGTCTTGAGCGCATGCAAGAAAGAAGATGTGGTTTATCGACATGAACAGTGTGAACATATGGTTTATGAATTTATCAACCTGGAAAATAGGCATCAATTTTATTACAACAAATGGCATGGTGAATGAAATATTGTTCTATAGACGCATTTCACATCATCTTTCTCATCTTAAGTGGAAATCCTATGGATAAAGAGCATTCTTCTGCTCATCTCCAAGGCAAATCCGATATGATGGATTCATGGATGGGAAATGCAGGTTGGCAAATTAGGATGACCAATAAAATAAACATAAAGATCGAGAATGGAGTGATTCAACTACTTAATAAATGTTCAATTATGCAAGGACGTTGTCGAAGCGTGATTTTAATCTCCCTCGCATCTTGACTGTGTTTAATGATAAAGGTAAAGAGAGTAAAAAGCCTCGGGGGTTTTATCGCTTATTCAGATTGTGTTGCTTGGAATGAACTATTGGTTTTGCCACCTAAAGACCCTTCCTTTTTTTCAAAGTGTTTACAAAGGGGATGTAAGATTTATGTTACCCCTTACATTTCATGAGGTTGATAGAAGTGTGATTAGGCGAGTCACAATTTGTATATTGCTTCAATATCAATATGAAAATTATGAATTGTTCCCATCGCTGTTTTGTTCCCTCACACACGTATACTGATTTTGTTGTAACACACAATCGGATAGAAATAAAATAATACAATGTGAGAGAATGGAATAATATTTCTCAGCCAAAATATGACTCCGATTTTATTAAAAGCATGTAATTGCGACAAAAGAGAATACCTAATATAAAAAAGAGTAAATTGAAAACAGTCAACAGATGCATACGACATAAATATAGCTTCTTATTTTGCGCGTGCAGTAGCACGTACATGTACCTTGGTCAATTTAGGATTTTCTATATATATGAAGAATAATACAGTGACAGAATTCATTAGAAGTTCACATAAATAATCACATTACATATCGCTGACAAAAAGCAAGCTGATGTTTTAAAAAATGTATGCAATTTTATAATTTTCTTTCTAACATGCATCAACATTTAGATCATTTATTAGTGCTTTCTACGTTTTAATTCTTTTTTTTTATACATTTCCCCGTTTTCTAAATTAGTTAATTTACGAGATACTACTTATTCTCAAAGGTTTGGCAAATAAAGTCACAGATTAGCTGTATTTGACATTGACAAGAGTCTGATGCTTAATATATGTTTGACATGTTTCATCAATATTGATGATTTGCAGGTTGTACCTATTTAGTGGTCATGTAATAAAATCTGTTAAATGTTTATATCTTATTGAAGCATCAAATCAGACAAAAAGACATGTTTGGACATATTTCCATTTCAATGCATTACCATGTCTTTATACTTTCTTGATCAATTAAGGGGGTGCAATTTTTAAATGGGGAAGACTTAACATCACTGAATAAAACAAACCAAAAATGAAAGACACAAAATGAAGAACTAAGAATGTGCAACAATTAGGAATTTCCTGAGGGACTTGAATACCTTGTAAAGAAAAAAAAAACAAGGTTCTGTCGGAGGGGTATTAAGCTTGTATTTGTGGAAGTCAAAAGGTATTTAGACATGTTCTTTTTACTTATCTTGTACATATCAGACAAAAATATTTTTCTTTGGTTTGTAAACTAGTGTTTTGGCTTGGTCTAAATAAAAAAAGTAATCTGTCTTAGAAAGTGTTGCTGAAGATTTTTTTTATCAATATGGATGGAGGATGTGTGGGTGGATATAATCAGAGAGAAAGTGTTTGAATTCAAGTAAAGGATGAGTTAACTTTGAAGAAAAAAACCCAATCTTCTATGAGTAAATGTAAGGTCTACATGATTTATTCCTAGAGTAATCAACAATACTTGAATTTTTCAGACAATCTGGAAGACATAACTGTATCTAAAAAGGCGACAGGGTTTGCCATACACTGTTCTGTGAGCATTCAGCATGCAGGAATCATAGTGTAAATCATGCCAGCTGGAATATAGTGCTGTACACTTTTCGCAAAATCAGACACCTTGATAAATAACTGCCCACTTCGCTTATAAAGCTGTAGCCATTACCGTTTGGCGTAAATAATCAAGAGTTTTTTAAATTAGCATCAGAATCAGCAATTTTGAATTTTGAATACTAGGAAGTCTCTCTGACCTCAAGACATGTCTGACAGACACGATTTCTGTGTCACAGCCAGACTTGGCTGGATTGTGTACTTGCTCTGTCGGGGGAGCCTTTCATGAAAGGACTTGTCAGACGTTTTATCCGACAAGTCCAATGTTATCCGACAGTTGCTATAGTAAAAGTGCTTCTCAACCAATCAGAATCCAGGAAAGTTGTCAGATCTGACAACTTGTCGGACGAAAATATTGATGAAACGCCCCCCAGGTGGGTGCTCGCAGTGTAAGGCAAACCTAAATTATTCAGTTTTTCTTGTTTAAGATAGTTAGCGACTTCTTTCCTTGTCTAAAACTTATACTTATTGTTGATGATACAGTGGAAAAAGAAATGGTACATCTGTCATTCCATTAAATACAATATTTTCTACTATCAACAAAGTTAACCTATCCATTTGATGTAGAGGAGAGTGAAAAACCCTACTGTATCTACCTCAATGATCCTCTTCTTGACATGGTGCAGTAATTTCAAATTTTGAGAGTTCCAGAACTATGGAATTTTCATAGGATATCGTTAAATACATTATCTAGTCATGAAAACAAAAACATCATTATTAGCAAAACCTAACAATTGAAAGCAATTCCCGCAATTTACTCTGCAACTTAAAAGCAAGAAACCATTCTACATATTTCAAAGGTATAGAATGTAAATTTTTGCAGGATGATTTTATCTGATAATGACATCTGTATTGCATTAGGTGATGATGGATCACCAAACCAATATTGTTAAACAATGCAATCTGATTGTGTTAAATAAATAACAAATTCAGATCTATGTCTAGTTTCTATAGAAAAGGAAATGTCAGAGAGATGGTCTTGATAAAAAAAAAACAAGAAATCCACAAAAATACAACAACAAGGAAGGACAATGATGACGAGAATCACATGAAAATGAATTTCCTTATAGCAAAATACATATGAAGCACAATCTATTTACTTTACATATTTTCTATGGTAATTGAACATTCAATAAAAGGGCATGTTTCTTCGAGTTATTTTCAAATAATCACCTTTAAATTTACAATAACTATTTTTTCCTCACACCGAGTGCTCAAGCTCATTTTACAGTATAAAAATAGAAGACGTATATGTACACATTCATATGTCACATCATATTTGCTCCCATCAATACTTATGTTGGACAACACATTACTCAGTCCATCTTAACCATGTAATAAGATAAAACAAAAGAACCAACCATTCTGGTAAATGGTTTGATTGATAACTTATATGACTACAAATGTGCTATGAAATGGACCACACATTTCTCCAGTGAACTAAAATTGTTCATCACGGAAGAGATATCTGAGTTGAAGTAAGATAAAACTTTCCTTCAAATTTCTTTCATGCTTTCACTCATACCTAAATTGTAATAAATACATTGATTCCACCTAAAAATTATTATTCAAGAACAAAAACTCACCTTAATCTGTAAATGATGCAATATCTTTATTGCAGAACTTGGGCAATGCAGCATTCACAAATAAAAATATTTCTAAACTAGCTTTCTATAATAGTCAAATTATACAAAATAGAAAAAAACAATAAGTAATATTTGTCATATACATGTACACTGTACACATACCGTTACTTGTTACTGACTTAAGAAAATGAAGTCAATGAAATGATGCAAGTTACAATAGGGTTTTTTTCATTAAAAAATAAGGGGCTGAAATTTATAATTTTACTTGATTTATCTATAAAAAAAAACAACAACAAAGTAACATGTGCAAAATCTCTTGAATTATTTCTACTGCAATTTAATTCTTGTAAGTACTATATTACACACTTTAGATTCAGTTAAGTTTGGAAATACCTAAATTGTGTTGCAAAATAATAATAACCTAGCAAACCTACAAAAAGCACCATCAGTTTACTACACATATTGAGGAACTTTTGTTAAAGGACGGTTACTTAGAGAAATATAACCCAGAGAACAAGGTGAATCCACTCATTCTGTCAATGCATGAACATGACCACATTCCATCTTTGTGGTTTTCATGACATAGTCTAGGCAGAATATCACCCACTGTTTTAACAATGAGTAATGATGATATGGTATACTTGTTAACTATTAATTGGTTGGGGTAGCGACACAAAAGTTTTTTCATTGCTACCTAAGCATTCTCTGAGCTACAATCAAAAACAAAAGCTCCATACTCAACAAAATCCATATTACAAACAAACATCTAACAACAAATATCAGCATCAATAAATATGCAAAAAGATTAAATATATTGTGAGTACTTCAAAACTCAAATAAGTACTGATAATAAATCATTTTGTACAGAATTGTCTCAATGAAACATTTTTATTTCAATCTAAGAATACATTACTACATTATTAGTAATCTTTCATAGAATAAATATTACACTTTTAAGATGAAAAGAAAATTAAAATTTGAATTATGATAAAATAGAGAAATATGAATTAACTAGATCCATCAGAGATCAAATTATATACCTAGAAAATTTGCCAAAGATCAATTGCATTATAAGAACTTGAGATTTATGTCCATAACAAGTATGATAATCAGCATATGCTGTATGATTGAAAGTTTGGTTTGACTTTTAGCATTGCAATTTTCATTTTGATTGATAACAATACTTTGGGCATTTTTTGATGAGGAATAAATGACACTTTGGAAAATATGGGACTTTATACTAAAATTGTTAATAAATTTTCATGTCAAATACAGGTATCATACTAAATTGGTTGTGTGATATCTGACTAACCATTATTTTCAACAATATCACATTGAGCATTCCACACAACTGGGTTTGCACTATGAAATATTGTCAAGCAACTTTTGCACATGTCTTTATCATCTAAGAATAGCTTTAAAGAATATATTCAAGACAAAAAATGATTACTAGTAAGAAATCAATCTTTAAAAATAGCATTGAATTTGATTGAAACAAAACCAAGTTACAAACTGGCAAAGCAATCAAGTATATTTCTATTGGACATTATGTTAACTTCTCTTCTACTTGACGCTTGCATATATACTGTACACGTATATTTCAAAATGGAAGGATTACAATGGACTCATACAGAGTTTTTGTGGAAACAGAAAATAAAAAAAAGTAATACCATTTCTAATATTTTTAGTTTTCAATTCTGTTCTACATATTTAAAACACAAACTATAATGACCAATTGTATTTAAGAAACTAGACCTATCATGTTACATCAGATGATATTAATTTCTTTAAAAAGCAAAATAAAAAACCCCTCAAATAAAAACAATCTGCAATATCATCCAGATCTAATACTTTTATGAGTCTTACACTGGATGAAGCGCTAACAAACAAAAACCAAACTTTCATCTAGAATCAGCCATATATTTTGGCAGATAATCATCATTGGTACATCTTTGAAAGAACTGTAGAAAATAAGGATATATTTCAAGCACCACATGGGTACAAAAGATGATTTCTTATGTGCTCAGCCTAACTCGTGAACATGGGGAAACAATACCACAGAAAAATTAAAAAACAAGCACCCTGTTTACATTAATATCTCCATGACAAAAAATATGCTACCTTTACACATTTACATGACAAATGATTGCCTCGTTTACTTCCTAATACATTCATTTACAATTTGGAGAGCTATACTTTAAGGTAGTGCATTATTGTGAAACCTGCCAACAAGACAAGGTGTTTACTGGTTTTAATATGAGCATAATTATGAGCTGTTGTCTTGGTAATGCTAACCTGAATATTTCCCATTCAGATCCCCATAACACAAATCTCAGCAACTGATCATAATGAAAATTTTCAAGATTATTTGCATTGACCACAATGTACAGTCAATTGTAAATTAATTATACAATCGATCTTTGTCATACATGATCAAGAATTAGACTGCTTTCAATGGAGTCTTGTCAGCGGTTTCACAAAGATGAACTCCCTTTAAATTTTTCTTATATAGGCACATGTTCATGTTATCTTACTTTACATATAGATAGAGCAATTTTTACAACACAAAACTGAGACAACAATAATCACCAACTACATATATGTTATTGTTCATACTATTTTTTATTTGCATATTTTGTATAACTGGAGATTTTAAGATATGTAATCTTGAGTTGACATTGACACAGTAGTAAACTGACAGGATCACATATGAACAATGATAAATAGCAGTGTGTAATACTTAACATTTTACAGTTTGTTAAAAACTGGTACTTGATCTGTAAACATATAGAGACACATGTTTGGTACATGAGTTGTTGTTTTTTTAAAATGGACATTGAATTGCTTTAAATCTGAGTTTCATTGTAAAATCACAAAATAATAAACCTCCCAATCTCAAAACACATCATGTACCACTCCTCAATATGGAACATAGAAGAAAATTTCCTTCTGGAAGTTATTTTTCTTCTCTTTTCTTGAAGAGAAAAAAGTAGAATGTTAAACCCTACATTTTTTGGCCCACCATTACAAACTCATTCAAAATATAAGCACAACATAAAACAACAAAATCACTTTGAAATATACTCTACAAAGCAATTGCAATTTCATTCATTACCTATTCCACATGTAGATATTCTCCTATTGGACAAAACTGCATTTAAATTTACATATGCTTGCATCTTCTACTGTTTCATATTATGTACAAAATAGCTCTTTTTATGTCCACTTTTTTTTCCTCTGAAAACGGTTGATTCCTCTCTCATCACAACAGCATATTAACCGGCACTTAGAATAATATAGATGGTAGATGGAATCAGTTTTGTAGTTCGGATTGTGTGATTTCATTCAAATCTTTCATCAAGCCTTCAAGGTGCATCATCTCAGCGTTGAGATCTTCAGCACTGAATGTGCGCACAGTTGACTGTTGATGGAGCATAAAAGAAAATCAAGTAGGGAAAGGTATGAGTACAATGCTTGAAGGCATAATCCACTTCTTTAATACACCATCACTCACTCTCACTTACTCTCTCTCTCTCAACTGCACCAGGGCCTCGTTTTATAAGTTACCGGTATGGTATCATCACCATCCAATGGTAGCCGCCATGGTAACCATGCTCAACAGCCACTCAAAGTCAGGGATTTCATGGAAGTTACCACTAGATGGCAAAGAAACTGTAATATATATTACTTCAATTAAGTGTGGCCCTGAGTACATATATCTTTTAAATTACATTGAAAAATAATATCAACAGTAATCACTTTCCCTGTTAATAATTTTATTTCGATAATATCATACATTTCACTTAGGAATAACAAATCTTAACATTTTAATCTATGAATTCCAGTTTGAGATTGTTGGTCTTCCATGTTGTTTCTTTTAGTCTGAAAGATGAGGTTCTCAAAAAACATATTGGTTCAGAAATACATTTTATCAAATCTTACTAGGGGAGACAGTTAAAAATGAATCGTTGATGAAAAATAGAAATGAAATGATAGATTAAATAAACAGAAAATACCTGGTGAAAAGAGAAGTGAAAAAATCATGAAAATATATTTTTAAAAAATGTGGGAAAGTAAAAGAATAGATGAATGACCTATTTCAGTCAGGGTTTCGTAAGACTAATCTTAGCAACTGAACATAGGGCTGATGTAAATTGTACAAATTATCCTTGTGATCAATCAATGGAGGTGAAAGGATAGACTGTGATTTCAAAAATGGGATTATTACATAAAGAACAAATAAATGAATCCTTACCCCTGGGCTGTTTCCATCACCTACTCCTCTATAAGTAACATCAGGTGCTTTAGGAGTAATAACGGCCATGGGTTGAGCACGACCTCTTCCAGGACCGGGCTGACCCCTCTTCAATGGACTGTATGTTGGGGCAGTTATCCTCACTACAGCATCAGAGACAATACAAAAAGTATTCATCATTTACATTTTTAACTGAATCTGTGGTTGGTTTTATCATCTGCAGTAACTGACTGATGTCATTAATATTGCAAGTCTCGTGACTAGATATAAATCAGCTATGTGGTGTCTTCAAAGTTTAGAATGATACTGTATCTATAATGACCATGACCATTATCATCACCTCCGTGATTAACATCATCATCATCATACCATTCTACTGCTGATCATCAAGCTCATGACCACTTCTAGTGACATCATTATTTTATCATTACAATTTTAATCGTAACTAAACCACATTTTCATTTACTATATCCAATTCTATCATCACCATCATCTTAATTGTCACCAAAATTATCAGCATAACATATCATTATAACAATTAAAATCATATTTCACCATAACATCCCCATTATTATCATTATTCTTGTCATCATCATTCTCATCATCATCAATAGTATCAACCACATCATCAAAATTGTTTTGCCTCTTGTTTTACTTATGATTATTATAATCATCATCATGAACAAGTGTTGTTATTACTACCATCATCATTATCATCATCATCATCATCATCATCATCAATACCATCATTATCATCATCATCATCATTAATACCATCATCATCATCATCCTTACCTTTGGCCTGTGGATGTTGATAGTGAGGAGGAGGAGCGGGTACAGTGAAGCTAGAGAGGGGGTTGGTGCGGGGTGCAGTACCACTGTTTTGACTACCGGACTCATCTTGAGAGCTTGCATTGGTATCGCTATGGTAACCTGCTAGACATTCAAACAAGACATTAGTGTAAAAAGATACTGTCTATATTGCAAAGCTTATTTAACACACAACCACATTATTCATATGAATGGATATTGGATGACAGAACTAAAATGTATAAAATAAAGGGATGTATGTATTACATTACCCAAATTGTTGATAATTCTAAGATACCATGAATTATTAATAATCAATATTCTGTATAAAAAATAGATAAATTCACATGTCAAGAAATGTGTCCTATTGATTTTCTTTAATATATCAAACCTTTATTTTCAGCAATCTTTGGATATATTAACAGCCTTTTTTAATTAAAAATCAAGATTCCAAAGCAAACTGTGATTAGAATTCTTCTACTACACGAGCATGGAAAAACTATTTTTGCAGAATTTTGGTCAGGGCATGATTCAATGGATTCAGTATGACAGCCCTGTTTCATATTAAAATGAATCTACAACTATAAATTCAACTTTATTTTATGAGGACATGCAAACGGAGACAGATCACTTGTAATAGCTCACAATACTATTACTGTACGGACAAACAAAAATGAGAAATTTAAAGGAATTGAATGAAAAATTGCCTCTGAAGTTAATAGGAAGCAATATTTAATTTAGATTTGTCCCTGAAATTCATTCAATCAGCTTACAGAAATATAGCCCGCTGGAGATAGAATTAATTGTATTTTCAGGAAACCACTTTTGTAAGACAATCTGAGATGAACTTAGAACCACAATATTAACAGATATATACTACTGATCTAAACAGTGACCAAACATACTAGAACTAGCCATGTGAACATTAGAATATTTGCAGAAATACAAAAAAATATTCAAATAAATCAAATAGCATATGGGGTGCAACTATTAGCTTTAAAAAAATCAACTCACAACAAAATAGCATGATGGCAAAAAAAAAACACAGCACAAATCTATGATTTGTTAGTAAATCTGTAATGAGCTATAAGCCAATTCATAAAGCTGCAACTACAAAGATTGGTTATTGCATGTACACCATTGGAACATATATTAGTATAAGTACAATACTGGACAATAGCATATGTAGTTATTTCAGTAGACTTTGTGGACTGTGCGATGCAGGACAAATGCAATGCAAATATTAGTAAATGAATCAAATAATGTTAAAAGCCTTCCAATAGAAATGATCAAGAGGAAGATAAAATAAAATAATGATTATAATAGAAATAATAAGAAGAAAAGAAACACTACTCTCTATAGATTTGTTTAAAGAAGTAGAAAAGACAAAGAAAAACAAGAATATAAACTTTTAAATGTTGTGTATGTTCAAAGAAAAGAATAAAGAAATCTAAGAAAAAAAATAAAGCTTGCATAAGCATCAAGATAAGAAATGTTTCTGGTACATAAAGCACATGTAATATTATCATTATATACATATCAAGATTTTACATAAATCTAGATAAGTGCTTTGTATCGATATACCTGGTAGTTGAGTTCACATATGTAATTGCAGAGGCTCTTGAACTGAGCCATGCACTCTGATAATAATTTGCCTCTTCAGTAAAAACAATGACCAATTAAAATATCAGTTTAATAGCTGAAAACTCATCAATAATCAGTATAAACTTCCTTTCATAATTTTG